>NC_140173.1:145029079-145098224 GCF_963971535.1 Notolepis coatsorum
AAAAAGCTATTTTTAATTTTTGGCTGGTAAAAAATCTGCCTGGCTGGTAGTTTTTAAAATCTACCAGCCAAATGGCTGGTAAGTCAAAAAGTTAATTTTGTTCCCTGAATACATAAATAAATATGAATCTCCATATATGAAATAGAACATTTAGATAAGGTGCTACTGAGATGTTTTGGTGAGTTCTTTGCTTTTTTGTGGAAGTAGCCCTTCTTAAAAATGCATGAACATTCACTGATAATTGGTCTGTAGTGGAGTCTACAAGGTCTACATTGCCGGACCATGTAGAATCCGGACCTTGTAGACTGACATAATTCTGTGCATAGTTTAGTCTACACAGGCCATATTTCAAATAATCAAAATCTTACTTCATTCATCTTAAACATTCTTGATTTGGGGGATTGGTAGTTCCCATGAAATCTGAAGTTGTTCAAATGACAACAGCGATCCACCTTGAATTAAATCACACAGCCGTGTTGGCTGCGTCACAGTCACGAAAGGGGCTACTTAATTCATTAATCCAATCCACTTTATTTATAGAGCACATTTAAAAACAACAAAGTTTACCAAAGTGCTGTACAAGTCCCACAACATAAGATAATAAAAAAAAACAAAAAGAAAATTATATTAAAGAAAAATAAAAAAATTAATTACATTTTTTTTTAATTCAAAGCTTTTTAAATCGAAGCTCGGCCCCGAAGCTTCGATTGCCAAAAAAAAATCGAAGGTCAGCCCTAGACCTCCCACACGTTACACCTCGCCAATGAGAGTCCGCGCTGGCAGGTGAAAAAAGATGCTGCTGGCTGTCTCCTACGTCTCGGAGGAAGCATCTAATAGACTTCAGGGCTCCCTAGAGCGACCAGTGGGGGGGCACATGCGAGCAACGACCAGGAAGGGGAGGGGGGAATTGACATAACGACTAAATTGGGATGGGAGAAAAAACATAGAAAAAACAGTAGGAGAAAAAGTGGATAAAAAAATAAAATAAAATATCTACTACGGTTGAGGAGCCGAAAAAACAAGCATTTTTAGTTTTTCTGAATGTATGTACATTTAAAAAAGCTGTGACAATAAAAGACTGAATCTGAATTTGAATCATTTCATGGAGCGGTAAATAACACTAACACAAGGATTCAATGTCCCTGATGACATCATTGGTTGCCATATTCAAATGAATGGGCCATATTCAAATATATATATATAAATATTTTATACCTGGTTATCCACAGCAAACAAACATGTTTATGCATATTGTATGGCCCATGTTTTATGGAGGAGCTGGTAGAGGCTATAATCCATCTCCTTAGTTAATGGCAGTCGTGTTGTTTTGTATCTGATTTATAGGCCGATAGTGAATATTCTGTAGGCAGGTTAACAATTTTAAAAAGCCTTAGAAAAATTTGTTTTTTTCAATAAGATTCTCAATGACTGCCAGCTTCAATAGGCAAAACTTTTGAACTTTGACCTTAAATAGCCCTCAATCTGACCAATTGGGAGTTATGATTATGAAGTTGTAGCACCGCCAGTTCTATAATTTTGCAACGTTTTAAATGTAAACTAAAGCATGTAGCATTTCAGAGGAAATTGAGGACATTGTGGTGGGTGGCAATCAATAGCATGTCAGTCATAGGGGCCTGCAGGTCTAGTATACATAGGGGCCTGCAGGTCTAGTATACATAGGGGCCTGCAGGTCTAGTATACATAGGGGCCTGCAGGTCTAGTATACATAGGGGCCTGCAGGTCTAGTATACATAGGGGCCTGCAGGTCTAGTATACATAACTGAAAACTGCCTACAAGACATGCCCCCCTCGACCAATAGCATATATCTGCAGAGCCACAGAGCCCAACGTCTGGGCGGGGCTTCGTGGCGTGGACCTGGCTTGTGGCATGGAGCTGGCTTTGCACTACTGCGCATGTGGATGAGGGGGGGGGGGGGGGGGGGGCTCTCTCGCTCGCGTGAATACCAAACCAAGCCGCATTTGGTTAAGGTTAGAGTTTGTCTTAGAGCGTGACGGCAAGTTCTTTCGACGGTTAAGCTTAGGCACTCTTTTGAAGTTGGTTAAGGTTAGAGTTTGTCTTAGAGCATGGCGATAGAACGGCAGGTAGTTTGCAGGCTGTTTGGCGCCCCCCCCCCTCATGCGCAGTAGTGCAAAGCCAGGTCCATGCCACAAGCCACGTCCACGCCACGAAGCCCCGCCTCAAGCCACGTCCACGCCACGAAGCCCCGCCCAGATGTTGGGCTCTGTGGCTCTGCAGATATACCAATCCCCTCGACACCAAAAGAACCCCACGCTGCAGTTAAAGGAGCTACAGATAACGTTCAGCCACTAGATGTCGCACTAGAGCACCAGCATGTAACTTATCCAATCAGGTGCATTCCACATGGGGGAAATGGAAAGTAGGGAGAGGATACATGCCTACAACATGTAAACAACAACATTAATTTTGGACCTGCCATGTTTTTAATTATACATTATTTAAGCAATATATTTTTGGGGGGAGAGGCAATACTTTTATTTTCCACCTTTCTAAAAGCTCTGTGGATGTATATCTTTTTTTAATTTAAATGGTTACGCTACACAAATCCAAGATATTATTATTATAACAATGTTATCTATAGCAACTTTTAGCTGTAACTTACTATAATAGTTAGTTACAGTTAAGAGTTTGGGGGTAAATGAAGTAAGCCTTCCGGTAGATGTGCTGTGATGTGGGATGTGACAGCATGCTCAGGTCTGACTCACTCACTCCATTTGTAAACAGGCTGTACTCTACATTACCCATACTTTTATCACAGGATACTAGGAGGATACCATGATGCCATCATTTATCATCATCATTTATGTATAATTCATAACTTTAATAAACGAAGGCAATATTGCTCCTGGAAAGATTGTGGTCCTATTGCTATTGAGATCAAAGATCAAAACCAACTAGAAAAAACTGTGGGCAGCGTTTGATTGATTGATTGAAAACTTTATTAACAGATTGCAGAATGGGTACAATACAGTACAGCTCAATACACACAATTGTTAAGGGGATGCAGACCAGAAAGATTTTCGTCTTGTTTACATCAGGGTCCCCCATTTTAAATTAATCATAGTAGTGGCGACCTCCTTCATTCAGCGTGGCACTGTTTTTGCTAGAAACATCTCTAGTGCGCAGCTGCGAACCCGCCCCCCCCCCCCTGTCAGTCAGTCAGCAGAGACAACGCATGTTTTTCACATGATGGGCTAAAACAAATCGGTTATCTCATCGCCGTCGTCACGTGACACGTCACGGTCTACGTCATCACCTGTGTCAAAACAACATCAATGGACGACACACAGAGAGCTCATTATGCGCGAGCGTGTATATCGATATTCGGGCTTACAGTAACGAGCTGTGTGTGTGCGTGCGTGTATGTGTGTGCGCGTGTGTCGTCCTCCACACACACACACACACTCACATTATACTACGCAGCGCGTGAGGCTATCGGCAACAAAGTTGCAGAGAGGTGCTCGAGTCGTCGTCACGCGCATGTAACACAGAGAGTTCTAACTGACAAAACGTCACGTGTGAAGCGGCCAGCGCGCGAGCCGTGTTTGGAGAAGAAGGTACACAGAAGAAGACAGAACGACGACTTCACGAGCGTTTCCAAAAACACACACACACACACACACACACGGGCTGACTCGCGTGGATAATATCTCAACAACGACACTTACTTACCCTGTACTTTTTCTTCTTCTCCTCCTCAACGAGTTATTATCGACGCGACCGTATGGCGGATATACGCACGTTGACACTCCTCCTGTTGTGTTGGGTTCTTCTCTTGTCAATTCGGCGAGAAACCGGGTGAAGTCCCCCCCAAAAAAACAGAACTAGTAGCGGCAAGAATATACGGAACTAGCCCGTCAGCTCCACCAGTCCGCCCAGCCAGCAGCAACGCAGAGAGCAGAAGTGGGCGGGGAGGCGGGCAGAGCTCACAGCATGTGTGTGAGTGAGGCTCACAACTAAAGTGGTGATGGACTAATAACCCGCACATCCATAGTGTAGTTTATTGTAATGTTAATAATAAATTAAATTTGTACCGCACTTTACATTTCTAAAAAAAATCTCAAAGTGCTACAGGAGATAAAGACAAAAAGTTAAATGAATAAAACAATTAAAATTAATAAAACAACCAATGAAATGGAAGAACATAAAAATAAAATAATGAAAAAAAATGAATAGAAGTAAAAATAAAAGTAAAAGAAAAATTCAGGCAAAAGCCTTGTTAAAAAGAAATGTTTTTTGGATTATTTATTACTTTAACATTTATTTATTTGTTATTACATGGGCCAATATGATGTCTGTGTGATGTTTGTGCACTTTAGCAATGGAGTGTGGTAACGGGTCATATCTTTCTCATATTCTTTCTTCCATTTCGTTGGTTGTTTTATTCATTTTATTTTAATTGTTTTATTCATTTAACTTTATCTTTATCTCCTGTAGCCCTTTGAGATTTTCACAAATATAAAGTGTGGTACAAATTGAATTTATTATTATTATTATTATTATTATTATTATTATTATTATTATTATTATTATTATTATTATATCTCTTCAACTCGTTTGATATCAAAATATCAAGACTGGTACAACGAATACGATAATTCATGTTCCATAATATTTTGATAATTATACTCATTCAGACGAAAAGCCATATAAGTTTGTGTCAAGTTTTCAGATCAACAATGTTTTCAAACCCGATTATCTGAAGTCAAGATGGTAAGATGGAATGTTGTGTCCGTTCATAGTTAAAGACTATAGAGTTTGAGTCCTTGCACACAGCTTAATGTATCACATTCACACTCAGGGTGATTTGGATTGACTTTATCTGCAAATATGGATTGTGCAAACTAATTCAAGACCGATGTTCTTCCTTTCAAGGGTTCAAGTAGCTCAATTAGATCTTGTTTCAAAGAGGGTATCTGGTCGCCTAAATATTAAAGGCAACCAACTTGTGTCTAGCCATGCCCAACTTGCGTCTAGCCACGCCCCCGCGGCGACGCGGCAGCAGCAGAGCGTAGCGGCAGAGCGGAGCTCTGTCGCGGCAGCATTATGTAGCAGTAATCCCCCCTTTTTTAACATCCAGAACTAGCTCAATTGGTAGCACTGCCTTGCTGTAACATGCATTCTTTCGCCGGTTAAGTTTAGGCATGTTAACTTTAAGCATTGTTTCGGAGTTGGTTAAGGTTAGGCATTGTTTCGGAGTTGGTTAAAGTTAGAAGGGTTAAGTTTAGGCGCTGTTAAGGAGCTGGTTATGGTTAGAGTTTGTCTTAGAGAATGGCAATATTTTTTAACGTGCATTCTTTCGCCGGTTAAGTTTAGGCATGTTAACTTTAAGCATTGGTTAAGGTTAGGCATTGTTTCGGAGTTGGTTAAGGTTAGAAGGGTTAAGTTTAGGCGCTGTTAAGGAGCTGGTTAAGGTTAGAGTTTGTCTTAGAGAATGGCAATAGACAGCCTATTTCCGCGCTGCAGCGCGAGGCAATAGACAGCCTATTTCCGCGCTGCAGCTCTCTCGCGCTGCCGCGGTCACATGGGCGTAGTGGCCAATCAGAGAAACGCTAAACACAAGTTGGTTGCCTAAAATATTCACGCCATCTGGTCACGTCATCAGGCGTGCGTTCCTGATATCAACTGGGGTTGCACGCACCTAATGGCGCCACGTGCACGCGCGCTCCTGGCGCGTGCGCGCGCTCCCGTGCATGCGCATAAATGTACCCTCGCTTGAGCACAGACTACAGACAGTGCCTAATTGCCTCTACGAATGGAATGTAACACATATCATTCACAACGAGTTAGGTGTGAATGTATCTGAGAACCTATTTAACACACCTGACGACCGGCGCTATTGATATGCAAAGTAGCCCAGGTGGGTACTTATAGCGAGTTGGCGAGTGCAGCGCATTCCTGTGTGCGCGCACGCGTTTTTGCGCAAATCTTACCCTGCACGGAGTGCACCCCCGTCCCATGACCAACGCATGCCTGCACGTCACAGTTATCACCTATTTACCTATGTGTCAAATGACATCTGAAAACAGTATATCTTCATTGATTGAGGTCCCTGACTAATGTTCTATTTTGGAGGGGGTGGGGGATCATTAGCATTAAATGTATTGATTGATTCAAAACTGTATTAACAGATTGTAGAATGGGTACAATACAGTACGGCTCAATACATACAATATATATATATATCTGCAGAAGTGGGACCAAGTCATTGTTTTGCAAGTCCCAAGTGCACTCAAGTCCTGAGTCAGGTGTCTCAAGTCAAGACAGGCAATTCACATGTCTGGAGTCCTGAAGAAGTCCTAATGTGTTCTTTACGACATTTCACACATTTAAAGCCAATAGAGTAATAGTTAGTTATATATATATATAGATCTGTGTTATCGTATAGTCACTGTATATGTACTGTATTATGCGAGTATCCCCAACCTCAGTCAAACACGACTACACCACCTCAAAACGCCAAGTCAAAACAAATGTTCAGTTTATTTAATATACCGCAAGCTGGAAAAACAAGGAGATCGGGTTATTAAAATCGGCAATTCATTTTATACAGTGGATAAATAGGGTCTGGAGGTAGTGGCAGAGGGGAGGACGAGGAGGAAGCTGCATGCTATCCTTGAGAACCCCTGCCACCCCCTCCATGATGAGCTGACCGCAATGTGGTCCACGTTTAGCCACAGACTCATCCCCCCCCCGACATACCACAAAGCGCTTTGGGCAGTCCTTTGTGCCGGTGGCAATCAGGCTCCACAACCAAGCAGGGCCAGGACGGGCTAACTGCTGCGGACTGGAGGAGCTGGGTTGTGGTCTGTAACAAATTAATTTAATTATTTAACAACAACACATTCATGATTGGACTTGTTTCTTTTTCACAACTTTTTTAGCTATTTTTAGTCCTATTTTAGCTATTTTTATCCCTGTGTACTTGTCCATCTCGTTTTTAACACATGTATGTTATGTATAAACTGTTTTTCAATTGCTGTTTTTAAATTGCTGTTACGCTGCTTATGCTGTAAAGGACATCTTAATCTCCCCTCGGGGATAAATAAAGGTAAATAGGGTAACAAGGCAACTAGGCTATAGGGGGAAACTAAGGGGGACTGCCCACAAGTGAACTATATACTTCACTACACACATGGAGCACACAGATCACACTCACTCACTGCAATCACAACATGCAAAGTGTTTCACAATAATCAACACACAACAAGCATGCAGTGACTAGAAGGGGAGCCACCTGAACCACAAACCTGACAGCACGACCATCACCCACTCAGAGACCTGTCCGAAGCACAACCTTCACCCACTCCTCACAGAGACCTGTCCGAAGCACAACCTTCACCCACTCCTCACAGAGACCTGTCCGAAGCACAACCTTCACCCACTCCTCACAGAGACCTGTCCGAAGCACAACCTTCACCCACTCCTCACAGAGACCTGTCCGAAGCACAACCTTCACCCACTCCTCACAGAGACCTGTCTGAAGCACCTTCACCCACTCAGAGACCTGTCTGAAGCACAACCTTCACCCACTCCTCACAGAGACCCATCTGAAGAACAGAATGAACAACCTAGTTACCGTCTACGGTGGCAGTTGGTTTGGGAGGTGTACGAGCAAGTATGAAAGAAATAAAACATAAGTATATATACAGAAAACCAACTAAACTCAAAATAGGCAAAGGCTAAACAGAAAGGGTGGTCAAAACACCATCTAAGCAAACAATAAGGCAAAACAGCAGTTGACACTTTAACCAGGTAACACAGGTGAAACACTTCCCTCTGGGGCATTTACTTGGGCCAGTAGGTCAAACCCTGACTGCAGCCAGCAATCACTACACCAGCCTTAACAGCAGTAGGTTGAGGCAGTCATCTCACTGGTGTGAACCCTATGCCAGGAGAGGTATCTGACCAAAAACACATGCCAGGCAATGGATGAGACCCAGAGCAAGTTTAAAAAAGGCAACAGGATGTCTTTATAGAATGAGAATGTAATGATGAACACCTGTTGTACCTGAGTAAGGGAGTGGCTTCCTAAAGGGAGACGGCTTAAGGTGGCTCTTGAGGTGCCCTTTAAGTCATAATACTAAGTTAGATTTCTCATTAAATTATTTTAGAAATATTTCAGAATGCCAGTTGAACATTATAGTTTTAAGTCTGATACTGTATCACACTCCATTACCCCGCCAGTCCAATATAATGAACAATGTTATTTAACAAGTGATTTTCCGTAAATATACGGGAATACCACCCCTTTTAAGAATTCACATTATTATGTTCCTGTGCCCCAGGTCAGTTCTGTCAGTATTTGTGAACACGCACCGCTCTCTCCTAAAGACAGAAACCAAAGAAAGGCCTCTCTCTGAACCCTTCAAACTGGGATGTAAAGTCTGGGGCGGCTCCATAGTCAATGAATGGGGCTCTGACATGAGGCCACAATGTTTTTGTGTGAGCTCTTACACCCAAATGAGGTTTATATTCTAGCATTGCTCTACATTGCTTACATTTACATGTTGTCATTTAGCTGAAACGCTTTTATCCAAAGCGACTTACAAGTTCTGTACGACAAGTCATCAGGAAGGGCACAACTCAAATGAGCTGAATATAAAATGTTCATTAAAGTGTTGAGTGCTACAGTATAGGTTAGTATATTAGGACAAGTGCATGAAAGTAAGGTTAGTTAGGGTTAGATATATATATATTTATTTGTATTATTATTTTAATTTCAGATATTGGTTGAAGAAGTGTGTCTTTAGTCGACGGCGAAAGATTGGACGGGTTTCGGCTGTCCTAACTGGGGTGGGTAGTTCATTCCACCATTGTGGGGCAAGGACTGAGAATATGCGGCTTCTCTTTGATGACCCTCCCGGAGCTCGGATAGGAGTGGGTCTGAGGGGGCCGGAGGATGCAGAGCGTAGGGGTCTTGAGGGTGTGTAGTTAGAGACCATTGACCGGAGGTAGGTGGGAGCCGCTCCCTTCGCCGCACGATATGCCAGGTCGAGGGCCTTGAAGCGGATTCGTGCGGCAATGGGGAGCCAGTGCAGGTCCCTAAGAAGTGGGGTGACATGGGCTGACTTCGGTAGGTTTGAGATCAGGCGGGCGGCTGAATTCTGAATGAGTTCTTACAACCAAATTGGGTTATTAATATTAATTGTGGTTCAGACCTAGCAATGCTAGAATATAAACCTTGTTTAGCTCACACAAACATTTTGTGGCCTCATAAAGCCAGAGCCCCATTTTATTTGATGGTTTTCTCTCTGATCTCTCGCTTTAGGAGAGAGTGGTGCGTGTTCACAAATATTGACTGAACTGTCTTTTGGCAAAGGAATAACATATGTGAATTATTCAAATGGATGGCATTCCCCTTTAAGCAGATAATGGCTGTACATCGATACTGGGGAAGAAGAAAAAAAGGCCTTCTAAATAAATATATATATAAATTATATTTTTTTTCATTTCACAGAGTCGTACTATAACTAACCCCCAGGTCCCCTAACCTTGACCACTGACCTCTTCCACCCGTGCGGTCCATCGGCGGACCGCAAATTACATCACGTCATAAATCAATCTCTCCAGACTGTTTGACACTCCAGACTGTTTGCCACCCTGATAAAAATAAAAAAGCTACTGTACATTACAGTAGATTTCATTATCTGTTCTTATGCACGCCTGGTGATACTAAATCCAAATTGAACTTGGGCATTTGAGAGGTAATATGTATATATATATAAATGTGCGAATTGGCTATAACAAGGTAATTTATAAGCCTGCTATTCTATATTCTATAATAATATTTCAAATTGCATTGGTCCGGATGGGAGAATTCAGTACTGTATCTACAGAACCTTCTGTTTACTCATCTTGCCTTTATTTATTTCCTTAGATTTTTTTGTACACATGGGCGGCTAGGTGGCGCAGTGGGCAAGGCGCTCGCCACCAACGCAGGAGATGCTGGGTTCGAGCCCAGCTCTCGGCGTTGCTACCAGCTTGGCTGGTCGTTCATACTAATACAATTGGCAGTATTAGGGGGTGGGAAGCTGGTGGGTGGGGATCGGACGTTGTGGACAGCGACTCCTACAGGTCGGTTGGTGCGCCTGCGCAGTAGAATCAGGAAGCGACGAGGGCGGCGTGTCCCTCCCACGCAGACCCTTGCCGCTGAGAGATCGCGCTGTGCAGGTGAAAAGATGCGACGGCTGCCTCCTCGAGTACCGGAGGGGACACGTGATGTAAGGCTTCGTCCACATTGCAGCCGGTTTGTGGGAGGCATGGCCTAACAACGTTCGAGACAGGGGAGGGTAGAATTGAATAATACAAAATTGTGGACGGGAGAAAAATAGAAAAATGGGGAGAAAAAGTAGATAGAAATTATGTTTGTTTAAAGATTTTTTTGTACACATGATCTCAAGAAGGTACTGAACGAGAACAGTGGCAGTTTTTCATGTCTGGTCATAATTAGCATGGTGTTATTCACTGTCAAAGATGCAAAGAAAAATCATAATTCATATTCTCCTTTGTTTCATCACAATTTAAGCAAGCCGTAATAGACACAACATTTCTGACACTGGGAATACATTCACTGAGATCCATAGATGTCCCTAGATACCAAGAATATGCAAATGGACCTTGTAGAAGTGGAGCAATATTCCATTTACTTAGGTATGTATTTTAGGCGGATTTTCAGAAAATAGGGCTCCGGGCTTAAGAGGTTAACTCTAACCACTAACCCTAACTACTGACCACTAACCCTAACCACTGACCCTTAACCCTAACCACTGACCCTTAACCCTAATCACTGACCCCTAACCCCATACCCCCTAAACACTGACCCCTAACCCCAGACCCCTAACCCCAGACCCCGGCCCTAACCTCTAACCACTGACCTCTAACCCTAACCACTGACCACTAACCCACTGTAGGGTTTCTCTATAGTCTCAAAATCTATTGTTCTATGTCCAAATTGTTATCGTCCCAAATGTTTTCATTTAAAAGCAACAGCCAATAGGAGGAAGGGAACGAGGGCTGTAAGGGAGAGGAGAAAAATAAGTATTTTATTCTGCTCATCCTCTCTCCCCCTCTCTCTCTCTCTCTGCTCCGCTGGAGATAAGAGGGATCATCAGAGGAGGAGAAAAAAGGGAAGAGAGAGGTTGACATAAGCAGCAAGCCAAGTGATGCCAGGAGAAAATGCTGTGTCAGTCTCTCTCTCTCTCTCTCTCTCTCTCTCTCTCTCTCTCTCTCTCTCTCTCTCTCTCTCTCTCTCTCTCTCTGGAGGGGAAGTTATTAGTAATACTATGCTGGAATTCCTCCTTGCACACTTCTGTTCCTTCTGGATGACTGCGCAGAATGAAAAGCCCTAATGGTCCATCGTACCAGATCCACTCATTAGCTGTTTTCTTCTCAATAGAAAGTACGGCCATACATATGTACAACACTAAATAAATATCTTCCGTCCGGGATACACATTGGGTAGACGGTGCCTCACCATGGGACCCAGGCTTATTAAAGAGTTTACCACCAATTTTAAAGGAACACACCACTCAAAATAAAAATCTGAATTATTATGCCCATAAATAAACCCACATAGATCACCAAAACTATTAACTGTTTTGTACAGATTAATTTGGTTTGGGACTTGTTGGAGTTTGAATGTTTGAACATGTGTTGTCATTTTGATGTCACATATTCCAGGAAACTATTAAATACAGCTCATTTTAATGATGAAAAGGAGGGGGGAAATATCAAGACCTTAGTTTGCATATGACATTTCCAGGATCTGTTACTGTCCCTAAGGTTTTTCCAGGAGCTGTTACTGTCCCTAAGGTTTTTCCAGGAGCTGTTACCGTCACTATTTGAATTTGAATTTATTCACACACACACACACACACACACAATACAATACAATACATATCATCATCATAGTGAGAACATCATCATCGAAATTGTGTGCGTGTGCCAGGTCTCCCAAGAAGCTATGTAAAGCTTTTGGAGGGAGAGCCTGATCACAAACAGAGGCAAACAAAACATACAACATGGATAGGCTTACACACCTACCTACTTACATACATACAAAACATAGATACATAAATACAGACGAATAATATTCCCAAGTATGGTTACTATTTAAAGATATGATTTGAGCAATTCCTCTTTCAGTGATTTTTTTTTAACAGGTCTTTCCAGGAGCTGTGACTGTCCCCAAGGTCTTTCCAGGAGCTGTTACCGTCACCAAGGTCTTTCCAGGAGCTGTTACCATCACCAAGGTCTTTCCAGGAGCTGTTACCGTCACCAAGGTCTTTCCAGGAGCTGTTACCGTCACCAAGGTCTTTCCAGGAGCTGTTACCGTCACCAAGGTCTTTCCAGGAGCTGTTACCATCACCAAGGTCTTTTCAGGAGCTGTTACCGTCACCAAGGTCTTTCCAGGAGCCAGGCCCGGACTGGCCATCGACTGGCCCATTTAGTCCACTTTGGTAGGGTAGGGCTGAAAAAGTTAGATGTAAAAAATGAAAATTGACACAGAAAGATGCTTAAAAATAGCCTACTAGCTCTTGCAGTGATTTCAGTCATCTCCCAGGCTACATGGTCTGTACGGCGGGCCGGTGTGGGCCAGTGTGAGTCGGTGTGTGGGCCACTAATGTGGGCCGGTGTGTGGGGCGGTATGTGGGCCAGTGTGTGGGGCGGTATGTGGGCCAGTGTGTGAGTCGGTGTGTGGGCCGGTGTGTGGGCCACTAATGTGGGCCGGTGTGTGAGTCGGTGTGTTGGCCAGTGTGTGGGCCACTAATGTGGGCCGGTGTGTGGGCCAGTGTGTGGGCCACTAATGTGGGCCGGTGTGTGGGCCGTGTGTGAGTCGGTATGTGGGCCGGTGTGTGGGCCGCAGTGATGCCACAGATTACTTGTAAAAGTAATCCGATTACTGATTACTGATTACTCCTTTAAAAAGTAATCTTAGTTACTTTACTGATTACTTGATTATCAGAGTAACTTAGTTACTTTGAAAGTAACTAGGTTACGAAGTCGTCCCCCCTGCTGCTGCCACAACATAAGAATGACAAATTTTCTTTAGTAAAATGTACTCAGTTTGAGTAAAATGTACTAATAGGGCAGGTAGGCCTATCTTGCTATCTATAGATCTATAGATTTCACAAAAGATAAATGGTCAATAACACCACATGTAGGCTGATATGTAGCCTACCTTTGAGGCCTGCCCCATTCAGATATGGTTCTACGTTATTATTATTTATTATTGTGTGAATGAATGAATGAAAACCTTATTTAACAGATTGCAGAATGGGTACAATACAGTACGGCTCAATACATACAATTGTTAAGGGGATGCAGACCTGAGAAAGACGTTTGTCTTGTTTCCATCAGGGTCCCCCATTTTCAATTCATATAGACATTTATGACATACACAACATACATGACATTTATGGCATAGGGACATATAGGTATTTAGTACTGATACATTTGTGACATAAGCGGTATTCAAATATACAGTACTGTTACCCCTAGATCCTGACAGAGTATATACATATGATGGGGAGGGGACTGTACATTAGGAGGGGAGGGTGGGTGGGAGGGATATATACATACGGCGGGGAGGGAATATATATACTGCAGTGTTGTCAGTGTGCTACTGACAACCTACATACTGCAGTATGGTGTTCCATGTTCATGAATAGTGCAATGCAAAAGATGTTTAACTCAAAGGTGGAACATACTGTTTGGCTGGTGAGCCTGGTGCAGCTCCGAGTCCTGTAGAAGTCGATGGCCGTGCTGTGCTGTATATTCCATATGCGGTAGACAGTATTTTGTTTCCTCCGCAAAGTGAATGTTTTTTTCACCCGGCTTAGCTTACACAAACGTTAAGTAGACTAGTGAACTTCCAGTACAAGAAAGCGTTACGAGCGCGAGCGTCTCCCTGCTAGCTCGCAGGTCAGCCTGATAATAACAATAACAGCCGCGCCCACCAGCATGGCTCAACACGCGAGGTTGCGTGCTGTGATGTCACTCCCCAATACAAGGAAAAGCTTTCCAAACGTATATTTGACTGTCGAAAACGAAAGAAAATACTGCATTCCGCCTGCATTATGATGAGATAGTAACGAAATAGTAGCGCACAGCCACTTGGACAAGTAACTGCAATCAGATTACTGGCTTGTAAAGATTAACGCGTTAGATTACAATTTTCGGGGAAAAGTAATCAGATTACAATAACGCGTTACTTAGTAACGCGTTAGTGGCATCACTGGTGGGCCGTGTGTGAGTCGGTGTGTGGGCCACTAATGTGGGCCGGTGTGTGGGCCGTGTGTGAGTCGGTATGTGGGCCGGTGTGTGGGCCGCAGTGATGCCACAGATTACTTGTAAAAGTAATCCGATTACTGATTACTGATTACTCCTTTAAAAAGTAATCTTAGTTACTTTACTGATTACTTGATTATCAGAGTAACTTAGTTACTTTGAAAGTAACTAGGTTACGAAGTCGTCCCCCCTGCTGCTGCCACAACATAAGAATGACAATTTTTTTTTTAGTAAAATGTACTCAGTTTGAGTAAAATGTACTAATAGGGCAGGTAGGCCTATCTTGCTATCTATAGATCTATAGATTTCACAAAAGATAAATGGTCAATAACACCACATGTAGGCTGATATGTAGCCTACCTTTGAGGCCTGCCCCATTCAGATATGGTTCTACGTTATTATTATTTATTATTGTGTGAATGAATGAATGAAAACTTTATTTAACAGATTGCAGAATGGGTACAATACAGTACGGCTCAATACATACAATTGTTAAGGGGATGCAGACCTGAGAAAGACGTTTGTCTTGTTTCCATCAGGGTCCCCCATTTTCAATTCATATAGACATTTATGACATACACAACATACATGACATTTATGGCATAGGGACATATAGGTATTTAGTACTGATACATTTGTGACATAAGCGGTATTCAAATATACAGTACTGTTACCCCTAGATCCTGACAGAGTATATACATATGATGGGGAGGGGACTGTACATTAGGAGGGGAGGGTGGGTGGGAGGGATATATACATACGGCGGGGAGGGAATATATATACTGCAGTGTTGTCAGTGTGCTACTGACAACCTACATACTGCAGTATGGTGTTCCATGTTCATGAATAGTGCAATGCAAAAGATGTTTAACTCAAAGGTGGAACATACTGTTTGGCTGGTGAGCCTGGTGCAGCTCCGAGTCCTGTAGAAGTCGATGGTCGTGCTGTGCTGTATATTCCATATGCGGTAGACAGTATTTTGTTTCCTCCGCAAAGTGAATGTTTTTTTCACCCGGCTTAGCTTACACAAACGTTAAGTAGACTAGTGAACTTCCAGTACAAGAAAGCGTTACGAGCGCGAGCGTCTCCCTGCTAGCTCGCAGGTCAGCCTGATAATAACAATAACAGCCGCGCCCACCAGCATGGCTCAACACGCGAGGTTGCGTGCTGTGATGTCACTCCCCAATACAAGGAAAAGCTTTCCAAACGTATATTTGACTGTCGAAAACGAAAGAAAATACTGCATTCCGCCTGCATTATGATGAGATAGTAACGAAATAGTAGCGCACAGCCACTTGGACAAGTAACTGCAATCAGATTACTGGCTTGTAAAGATTAACGCGTTAGATTACAATTTTCGGGGAAAAGTAATCAGATTACAATAACTTAGTAACGCGTTAGTGGCATCACTGGTGGGCCGTGTGTGAGTCGGTGTGTGGGCCACTAATGTGGGCCGGTGTGTGGGCCGTGTGTGAGTCGGTATGTGGGCCGGTGTGTGGGCCGTGTGTGAGCCGTGTGTGAGTCGGTGTGTGGGCCACTAATGTGGGCCGGTGTGTGGGCCAGTGTGTGGGCCAGTGTGTGGGCCAGTGTGTGAGTCGGTGTGTGGGCCACTAATGTGGGCCGGTGTGTGGGCCAGTGTGTGGGCCAGTGTGTGGGCCAGTGTGTGAGTCGGTGTGTGGGCCACTAATGTGGGCCGGTGTGTGGGCCAGTGTGTGAGTCGGTGTGTGAGTCGGTGTGTGGGCCAGTGTGTGAGTCGGTGTGTTCTGTCTTGTGGCTGCCGTGGCGGCAGCGAGCGAGCAAGTGGTCCTTGTTCTTGTCTTGGGAGCTGCTGGGCTGCAGCGGGTGAGCAAGTGTTCCTCTTCAGGGACAGGAAACATATGGTATACTTGACTTGAGCAGACTGTTAGATCAACCCTGAAACTGGAAATATCTGTTATACTAGTTAATTCAAAATAATGCTTTAATAGTGAACTGTAGCATTACAGGGACTCTGAGTAATAAAACAAGGAAGATGCACAGCGTCAGTATTGTGTGACATTCCTGAGGAACTTTCAGGCAGCAAAACCTCTCTCATGATAAGATTGTTTACCCAGTTGTATTTACAAGAGCCATTTCAACCCCCATGAACCCGTCTAGGGTGTGACGGTTGAAACACAGCACAAGAGGCTAAAAGCGGATATGCCTCTGTGAGACAAGACAAATGTGTAAGAACCATATACAGGGAATGTTAAAAGGTCTGAAGTCATCAGACCTCCTCGCTGTTGAAACTGGAAGAAGACACCAACGAGGAAGTCAGGGGGGGCTGACCAGCCTCCCCAGAAGGTCATCTAAGGAGAAACGCCATGTATGGAAGCAAGGAAACTATGGGGGGAAGTCAGGGTATAAAACAATGTATTTGGTGAGAGAGAGAGCAGGCCAGCTCAGACCCGCCACGACCGTGCCCAGGGGGTCTGATGGCTGCGCCTCCACCTCTCCACCGACTGTTACTACTTTGCCCTATGTGAGTAAACTGTATATGGAATAATCACTGTTTGTGATAACTTAGAGTAAGATGTCTATCTTAAAACCAGGTTTAACCATGTGGGTGGCAAAGAGTACTATTGGTCTATTTCATACATAACATGAATACTATTTATGTGCAAAACTGTCTTGATGTGAGAAGCCACCGTGTCAGGGCTATTTGATTATATAACCTCATCAATCCTTTTGTACAAACATGTCTATGATGAATAATTCCTGTATGTAACATTATCCACTCTTGGCCGCTCGGCAAATAAATGAGTTTGGTTGAAATATAGTTCCTTTTGTCTGGCTATACACGTTTATTTCTCATCTGACTAAGTCAGGGGAGGAGACCAAGTTTCCATCACTCTCCTTTTCCTCCCTCTATTTAACAGCCTGTATGCACTGCAAATGACCTAGATATTCATTAAGAATATACGACAAACGTCCAGGCAGGGACGGCGGTTCTTGGGGCACAGGAGAGAACAGGTTAGAGTAGGCAATACAAAGGATGGATTCCAGCAGAGCTTTAGGTAGAGACATCGTACCTGGGTAGTGGTAATTAATACCACGACGACTTCTGGTCAGCGTCGAGGAGTAGAAGTAGGCACCTCATCAGGGGAGGATAGGGTGCAGCTGTGAAGAGTGAGGTGCCTGACCGCGTGTGAATTAGGAGGATGGAGTGCAGCTGGGCTAGGTGGCGTGAAGTTAAGTGATGCTGGCCGTATAAGGGTAAATGGAGGATAGGAGTGGATGGAGAAGGAGAGGATGAGGAGGAGTGTGTAGTGGATGGAGAGGGGGATGAAGAGGAGCGTGTGGAGAACGTGAGGGGAAAAGGAGGGGGAGTGAAGTATGCCCGTGCTGTGATTATGACAATGTCACATATTCCAGGAAGTATTAAGTACAGCTCATTTTAATGATGAAAAGGAGGGGGGAAATATCAAGACCTTAGTTTGCATATGACATTTCCAGGATCTGTTACTGTCACTAAGGTCTTTCCAGGAGCAGTTACCGTCACTATTTGAATTTGAATTTATTCACACACACACACACACAATACAATACAATACATATCATCATCATAGTGAGAACATCATCATCGAAATTGTGTGCGTGTGCCAGGTCTCCCAAGAAGCTATGTAAAGCTTTTGGAGGGAGAGCCTGATCACAAACAGAGGCAAACAAAACATACAACATGGATAGGCTTACACACCTACCTACTTACATACATACAAAACATAGATACATAAATACAGACGAATAATATTCCCAAGTATTGTTACTATTTAGAGATATGATTTGAGCAATTCCTCTTTCTTTTTTTTGAATTTTTTTATTTTACCAGTGGGCGATGGCCACTAGATAAATTTTTTGGTACACATCAGGTAACTCAGAATGAGCAATTCCTCTTTCAGTGATTTCTTTTTAACTGAGGTCTTTCCAGGAGCTGTTACCGTCACCAAGGTCTTTCCGGGAGCTGGTTACCGTCACCAAGGTCTTTCCAGGAGCTGTTACCATCACCAAGGTCTTTCCAGGAGCTGTTACCGTCACCAAGGTCTTTCCAGGAGCTGTTACCATCACCAAGGTCTTTCCAGGAGCTGTTACCGTCACCAAGGTCTTTCCAGGAGCTGTTACCGTCACCAAGGTCTTTCTAGGAACTGTTACCGTCACCAAGGTCTTTCCAGGAGCTGTTACCGTCACCAAGGTCTTTCCAGGAGCCAGGCCCGGACTGGCCATCAACTGGCCCATTTAGTCCACTCCGATCGGCCCACTTTGGTTACTTTGGTTTGGTAGGGTAGGGCTGAAAAAGTTAGATGTAAAAATGAAAATTGACACAGAAAGATGCTTAAAAATAGCCTACTAGCTCTTGCAGTGATTTCAGTCATCTCCCAGGCTACATGGTCTGTACGGCGGGCCGGTGTGGGCCAGTGTGTGAGTCGGTGTGTGGGCCACTAATGTGGGCCGGTGTGTGAGTCGGTGTGTGGGCCTGTGTGAGTCGTGTGTGGGCCAGTGTGTGAGTCGGTGTGTGGGCCACTAATGTGGGCCGGTATGTGGGCCGGTGTGTGAGTCGGTGTGTGGGCCACTAATGTGGGTCGGTGTGTGGGCCACTAATGTGGGCCGGTGTGTGGGCCAGTGTGTGAGTCGGTGTGTGGGCCACTAATGTGGGCCGGTATGTGGCCCAGTATGTGGGCCGGTGTGTGGGCCGGCAGTGGCGCCGGCAGGATTAAATTCCATAGTATGCATGCTTGCTCGCACAGAAACAGTCCATCCAGATGATGTAGCCTACACAGCGCTCTACTACAGATACACTACCCAGAGCGCAACGACACACAGGTGACAATAGTGTGTGGCGCGCGCGCCGGGGTGACTCTGAACGTCTCAGGCTGAATTTGTGAAACACAGAAAAAAGGCATTTATAATGCATGTCCCATTTAGATCAACTTTCCAACCCCCTGTCAACTGTCAAATGATGTCAACTGTCAACCTGAATTAACATTCAGTATTCAATATGGTCTGATATTAACATTCAGTATTCAATATTGTCTGATTCAATATTAACATTCAGTATTCAAGTAGAACAGCTAGCTAGCCGTTGTGGACACTCACCTTTCCACAGCTAAACGGTAGGCAAGGCACCTTGGTTGAGAAATGCAGGCTTCAATCTATGTTGTTCAAGTTCTTTAATAGTTGTCATACAGAAGTACAGAATACTTTCATACAAAATGCTTCTTACTGTTACGCTCCAGAGACTGTGCTAGACAAGATAGTATCAAATAACATAATAACATAATATAGCATGAATTTAGAAGAAGAAAATGAGGTCACAGTGTTCGGTATAGACATATGTACAATGTTCTGAGTTACCATATAATATACAATACACAATACTATGCAGTGTACTAATGTACAGTACTATCTAGTGCAAAGCAGAAATGGGATGAGGTACAATTTTAGGTACAATTTACAGTAAGGTGTACGAGTTGTAGTGCAATCCTTCATCCATAAATATAAAGTGTGGGGAGTAGGTGCTACAGTGTGTTTGTTTAAAGTGGTGTGTGCTATAAAGTGTGTGGAGTGGGTGCTACAGTGTGTTTGTTTAAAGTGGGTGTGTGCGTGTGGATGTGTGTGCTATGTGCGTTTGGTGGTTGTTGTTGTGTAGTGTTCATTCATTGTTCGTTTAGCAGCCTGATGGCCTGGGGATAGAAGCTACTTCTGAGTCTTTCTGTGCTCGCCTTGAGACTCCTGTATCGCTTGCCTGACCGCAGCAGTTCGAAGAGGCAGTTGTTCGGGTGACTGGAGTCTTTAATGATTCTCTTAGCCTTGCCCTTGCAACGCTTGTAGTAAATGTTCTGGAGGGTGGGGAGCCCCCCTCCAATTGTGCGTTCGGCTGAACGTGTCACTCTTTGTAGTCTGCTTTGGTCTTTTGCAGTGCTATTCCCAAACCAGGAGGTGATGTTGCCGGTCAAGATGCTCTCTATTGTACATGAGTAGAAGTTCTTAAGGATCTTCTGGCTGACTTGGAACTTCCTTAGGCGCCTGAGGAAGTAGAGGCGTTGTCGTGCCTTCTTCACCACACTGTTAATGTGTGTGGTCCATGTCAAGTCCTCGGATATGTAGGCTCCGAGGTACTTGAAGCTGTTGACTCTCTCAACCGGTGCCCCGTCGATGCTGAGGGGGCTGTAGTCCTTGACCCCCGACCTCCTGAAGTCCACAATCATCTCCTTTGTTTTGCTGACGTTCAGGGAGAGGCTGTTTTCCTGGCACCATCCCGCCAGGACCTTGACCTCTTCCAGGTAGGCCCTCTCGTCGTTGGCAGAGATCAGGCCCACCACCACTGTGTCGTCAGCAAATTTGACGATTGTATTGCTACTCCGCTGAGCCACACAGTCGTGTGTGTACAGATTCAAGATTCAAGATTCAAGATTCAAGAGTTTTAATTGTCACGGCATACAGGTATACAATGAAATGCGGCTGGTCTTGCCCGCGACGATGTGCAATACAGTGGTACAACATATAATAGAATCCAATAAAAATACAGTGGTACAACATATTAATAGAATCCAATAAAACAGTGCAATAAACAGGTACATGGTGTGCCATCTCGGTATCTGTACATTAGTATTTACAGAGCATATAGGACATGCTAGTTAGCTTTAGTAGTGCAATACACTGTTCCTGAAGTTATACTACTTTAAGTGGCCTTTCCTCTGGCCATAAGTGTGCGTGTGTGCGGCATGAGTGTTAAAGTGGCTGCTAGTGTGTGAGCGTGCTCAGCGTGCGTGTCGTGTATGTACTTGTGTGTGGATAGTTCAGTTTCTGTGTCTCTCAATGTTCATTGTTCAAGGCTCTGATGGCCTGGGGGAAGAAGCTTAGCCTAAGCCTCTCCGTCTTAGTCTCTAGAATTCGCAGGCGTCTGCCTGACCTCAGCAGCTGGAACAGGCTGTTATTGGGGTGGTGGGGGTCTTTCATTATCCTGCAGGCTCTGGATTTGACAGGGAGTAGAGGAGGGGACTCAGAACACAGCCCTGGGGGGCCCCTATGTTGAGGGTGATGGATGAGGAGGTGCAGTTGCCTGCTCTCACCACCTGGGGTCTGCCAGTCAGGAAGTCCAAGACCCACTGGCAGAGGTCATAGCCCAAGCCCAGGTCCCTGAGCTTGGCTATGAGTATGGAGGGGACTATGGTATTGAATGCCGAGCTGTAGTCGATGAATAGCATTCTCACATAGTTCCCCTGCCTCTTGTCCAGGTGTGATGCTGCTGTGTGCAGCACATGGGATATGGCGTCCTCCGTGGACCTGTTGGGGCGGTATGCAAATTGCAGGGGGTCCATGTTGATGGGGAGGGAGGAGCAGATGTAGCCCTTTACTAGCTTCTCAAAGCACTTCATGGCTATGGAGGTGAGAGCTACAGGGCGGTAGTCGTTGAGGCAAGCAGGCTTGGATTTTTTGGGTACAGGGATAATAGTGGACTTCTTCAGGCAGGTGGGGATGACAGCCTGTTCTAAGGACAGGTTAAATATGTCAGTGAATACTGGGGCCAGTTGGTCGGCACAGACTTTTAGGACGCGGCCGGGGATGCCGTCCGGACCTGCTGCCTTCCTGATATTCACTTTTTTAAAGGTCCGCCTCACCTCATGCTCTGTTACCCTGAACACTGCGCCTCCATCAGCAGCCGACCCCCCCCCCCCCCCCCCATTGCCGAGGCTTGTGAGCTGGTGTTGTTATTACCAGCATCAAACCTCGCATAGAAGGTATTGAGGTCGTTTGCTAAGGAGATGTCACTGTTCAGTTTGAGGGAGGCGCCTTTGTAGTCTGTCATCGTTTTGAGCCCCTGCCACATAGCTCTAGAGTCAGCTTGTTCAAACTGGAGTTCAATTTTATCCCTGTAGCGCCGTTTGGCCTCTGACACTGTCCTCCTTACGTTGTGTCGCGCCACCTTGTGGTCATTCATGTTGCCTGCCACTAGGCCGTCATTGTATGCTTTGGTGCGCTCTCTCAGAGCTTCACGGACGGATTTGTCTACCCAGGGTTTTTGATTTGGGTAAACTTTCATTTTGGTAGTGGGGATTGTTTCTTTCACCCTAGTACAGACATAGTCCAGCACTGTCTCCGTGTAGGCATTAATGTTATCTGTGTCGTGGAACACAATCCAGTCTGTTGTTTAGTCTATCTGTTCAGTCCTGTTCAAAGATGCACAATGAGATCTTCTGAGAGAATTGTTGAATATATATAGAACACAAATGTTGTAGAATGTTTGATTATGACATCATACTGTGACATCACAAATGTTCTAGAATGTTCTATTATTATTATTATTATTATTATTATTATTATTATTATTATTATTATTATTATTATTATTATTATTATTATTATTATTATTATTATTATTATTATTATTATTATTATTATTATTATTATTATTATTATTATTATTATTTTTTGTATCTCTCTTTCTCGGATTTTTCTGTTTTCTCCCTGTCCCAATTTAGTCGTTGTGCCAATTGCCCCCCCCCTCCCCTACCTGGTTGTTGTGCGCATGTTCTCCTACTGGTTGGTACAAGGGAACCCTGAAGTATCCGCACGCTTCCTCCGACACGTGCTGCGACAGCCAGTGGCTCTCTTCTCACCCCAGGGCCCTATTCCCCGTACCTGGTTCAACTAAGTAGATCAAAAGTCCCATTATCCAGATTCAATTAACCTGATGTTTGAATCCGCGCTTTCCCTGTTCCTCGAACGCTGATTCAGTCTTGTTAATTCGAATCAGACTTGATACTCAGGAACATTGCGCGCGCCGCCTCAGCTGAAAAGACAGCAGGTGTCGATCGCAGAAATCCTGATTTTCTAACTGCATTGATTGATTGATTGATTTAAAACTTTATTAACAGATTGCAGAATGGGTACAATACTCAATAGCCTCGCCGACAAGTTAAATGCATAATCTATAGGCTAATGTTAAGTCCCTCATTACCCCAATCAATCAGATTATATTTCTTTAAATGTGCCTGATGGCAGTAGGCTTAATGGAATGAATAATCGCATGAGATCTATTGCTAGCGAAAATAATTAGTTAAACTCTTTCAGAATAAGTAGATACAAACAAGCCCAAAGAGTATCTAATTGATACGAATTAATAGATGCTTATTTTAAAGGAACACACCACTCAAAATAAAATCTGAATTATTATGCCCATAAATAAACCCACATAGATCCCAAAACTATTAACTGTTTTGTACAGATTAATTTGGTTTGGGACTTGTTGAATTAAAATGTTTGAACATGTGTCGTCATTTTGATGTCACATATTCCAGGAAGTATTAAATACAGCTCATTTTAATGATGAAAAGGAGGGGGAAAATATCAAGACCTTAGTTTGCATATGACATTTCAAGGATCTGTTACTGTCACTAAGGTTTTTCCAGGATCTGTTACTGTCCCTAAGGTCTTTCCAGGAGCTGTTACTGTCACTAAGGTCTTTCCATGAGCTGTTACCGTCACTATTTTAATTTTAATTTTAATTTATTCACACACACACACACAATACAATACATTATACAACGGCATGCAAATTTCTCGATTCTGATTGGCTGAAACAGTCCATTTACACGTATGTATTGCGATCAGTCCACGCTTGTTGGATGATGTAATTGATGGGTCTTGAATCATTGTGTAACAAAAGACAAATCGCGGATTGATTGATTGATTAATTTGCGATTTTTTTTCAATTTCTTTTTCCTTCAGACTGTCAGCGCTGGCTCTAGTCTCCACCCACCGCCACACCCCACACACACACACACACACACACACACACACACACACACACACACACACACACACACACACACACACACACACACACACACATTCACACACGCACACATTCACACACACACACACACACACACACACACACACACTCCTGTCTGCAACGCGGGGGATAGTCAGACTGAGAGAGAGCTGGGTGCTGCGCTGTTCTAAGTGAGCATGGCCTATTGAGTTAATTGATTGATTGATTGCTAATTTTATTACTGTACGCTTGGTTTCCAACTGGTTAAGTTTAGGCCCTCTACAGTAGGTTTAAAAAAATAAATAAAAAAATAGGGCGAAGAAAACTTTTTTTTCCTATAGGGCAAAGACATTTTTTTAATTTGTTTTACCTACTATCTATAGAAGCATCTAAGAATGAAGTTCTATAGAAAGTAGGTCTGCATCCCCTTAACAATTGTGTGTATTGAGCCGTACTGTATTGTACCCATTCTGCATCTGGTAATAAAATGTTCAATCAATCATTCCAATAATACACAGTTGGATGTGTTAGTTGGTTGGATGCACTTCAAGCTGCTTCCACATGAGGCAACTTCTCTCAATCATTCCAATAACACACAGTTGGATGTGTTAGTTGGTTGGATGCACTTCAAGCTGCTTCCACATGGAGGCAAATTGTCTTTTTTGTAGTTGTGGGAACTACTTTTTCTGGCGGATGGTTTTTTCAATAAATCTTCGATTAATGTGTGTTTATTGTATAGCAATAAGGTTGGATGAATGTGGTAGTTGTATAAAAGCTTTACACCACTTGCAGTCGTGATTTGTGAACAATAAACCATGCCTAGGGGGGTCTAACGACCCTCGGCTGCGCCTCGGGCCTAACAACCACCCCTAGGCATGGTTTATTGTTCACAAACCACTCCTGCGCGTGATGTAATGCTTAAATACATATCATCATCATTGTGAGGATTGGTCCATTACCACACGCTTCCAGGTACCAATTACATACTGTGAGGATTGGTCCATTACCACACGCTTCCAGGTACCAATTACCTCCACACACCTGAAGGGAGTTTCGAATCAGCTCGAAGGGAGCCCTTATATACTCGGGTTTCTGAAGGTTCATTGTCGGGTCGTTTTGCTTACCTCCGCCTGCAGCTTGTTCCTTCCGTTGTTGTTCTCCATCTGTTTCTCCAGTACACCTTGGAATTCGCCGCTGTCGCCCCTCTCTGCTCCTGTGGACCCGCGCCCCGTATCTCCTCTTGCCCCTTGGTGAGTTTTTGGAAGTGTATTTTTTGATGCTCTATTTTTCCTCATTTTTCCTGGACTCAAGATCTATCTGTTTTTTGTGTGTTTTGTTAACACTGAAGATGTATCGCCTTTGTTATTTCTGGACTCAGCTTTATTACTGGACTGCCTCGTAATCCCTGCGTTCGGTTGTTGACATTCCTCTTTTCTCTGTTCCTCTCCGAGTGGATAGACAGTAAGCTGCAGAGCCGCAGAGCCAGAGGCCGCAGCGCCACAGAGCCAACTCTGCTCTGGGCCGAGCTGCAGAGCCGCAGAGCCTACTCTGCTCCAGGACATTCCCCCTGAATGCTTCATGTTGTTTTTTCACTCTTTCTGTTTGAAAATAAATACGCCCTTAGTTTTTGGCTAACTCTGAACTACCTGTCTGTGTCGTGCTGTTGGGGTTGTTTACAAACCATAACAATCATAGTGAGCACATCATCATCGAACTTGTGTGCGTGTGCCAGGTGTCCCAAGAAGCTATGTAAAGCTTTTGGAGGGAGCCTGATCACAAACAGAGGCAAACAAAACATACAACATGGATAGGCTTACACACCTACCTACTTACATACATACAAAACATAGATACATAAATACAGACGAATAATATTCCCAAGTATTGTTACTATTTAGAGATATGATTTGAGCAATTCCTCTTTATTTCTTTTGAATTTTTTTATTTTACCAGAGGGCGATGGCCACTAGATACATTTTTTGGTACACATCAGGTAACTTAGAATGAGCAATTCCTCTTTCAGTGATTTCTTTTTAACTGAGGTCTTTCCAGGAGCTGTTACCGTCACCAAGGTCTTTCCAGGAGCTGTTACCATCACCAAGGTCTTTCCAGGAGCTGTTACCGTCACCGAGGTCTTTCCAGGAGCTGTTACCGTCACCAAGGTCTTTCCAGGAGCTGTTACCGTCACCAAGGTCTTTCCAGGAGCTGTTACCGTCACCAAGGTATTTCCAGGAGCTGTTACCGTCACCAAGGTCTTTCCAGGAGCTGTTACCGTCACCAAGGTCTTTCCAGGAGCTGTTACAGTCACCAAGGTCTTTCCAGGAGCTGTTACCGTCACCAAGGTCTTTCCAGGAGCTGTTACCGTCACCACGGTCTTTCCAGGAGCCAGGCCCAGACTGGCCATCGACTGGCCCATTTAGTCCACTCCGATCGGCCCACTTTGGTTACTTTGGTTTGGTAGGGTAGGGCTGAAAAAGTTAGATGTAAAAATGAAAATTGACACAGAAAGATGCTTAAAAATAGCCTACTAGCTCTTGCAGTGATTTCAGTCATCTCCCAGGCTACATGGTCTGTACGGCGGGCCAGTGTGTGGGCCAGTGTGTGGGCCAGTGTGTGGGCCAGTGTGTGAGTCGGTGTGTGGGCCACTAATGTGGGCCGGTGTGTGAGTCGGTGTGTGGGCCACTAATGTGGGCCGGTGTGTGAGTCGGTGTGTGGGCCACTAATGTGGGCCGGTGTGTGAGTCGGTGTGTGGGCCAGTGTGTGAGTCGGTGTGTGGGCTGGTGTGTGGGCCAGTGTGTGAGTCGGTGTGTGGGCCAGTGTGTGAGTCGGTGTGTGGGCCACTAATGTGGGCCAGTATGTGGGCCGGTGTGTGGGCCGGCAGTGGCGCCGGCAGGATTAAATTCCATAGTATGCATGCTTGCTCGCACAGACAGTCCATCCAGATGATGTAGCCTACACAGCGCTCTACTACAGATACACTACCCAGAGCGCAACGACACACAGGTGACAATAGTGTGTGTGCGCGGGCCGGAGTGACTCTGAACGTCTCAGGCTGAATTTGTGAAACACAGAAAAAAGGAATTTATAATGCATGTCCCCTTTAGATCAACTTTCCAGCCCCCTGTCAACTGTCAAATGATGTCAACTGTCAACCTGAATTAACATTCAGTTTCAATATGGTCTGATATTAAGGCGAGACACCCCAGGTGAATAGTCAAATATACTTTTTTTGTTGATTTTGAGATTTTGTTATATTTTGCTTCCTAAACATGTATTCTATGAAACTAGTGACAATAAAACGTCAATAACACACATTTAGTTGTTTATTTTACTTCATTTTGCCTTATTGCATCCATAAATGTGCACATATTTAATGGGGAAGTGCCTCATTTGCATATATAAACATACATTTCAGAAAACTTGCAATATATTTTTTCTTAGTTTATATGTACATAACAAATTGGGAAAGTTTCATAGTGATATCTATTCAAATATTTTTTGCCTATTAGGGGGTACTACACTGTACTACACTGTTTGTAGCCTGTGTGTAGTTCTGTTCAGTTCAATAACATCATTATTATTATTATTCAGTTATCAGGCATGTGTTTAGATTGTCTATTACTAATGGTTTGATTAGGTATTGTGTTTGTAAATATCTGTTTAAAAAAAAAAGTATGGCATTTTACAATACAGAACTTTGAAGGCGTTTTCCCAAAAATGAGTTTAAGAGTTTTTCCTCATACTCTGAGGCAGAAATCTCCACTTCAGTAGCACTCACATACACCAAACCTTCCAGTTCTATTCATATCTATGTTCTGAAGGTATTTACAGAAGGGTTTGTTGATATCGCATTCATACCCTGATTTATATCACATTTTATTCCTAAAAACATGGCGAAATATGGAATTTTACCATAAAAATGGACTGAATTGAGTATTTTCTGATTTATGGAGTGATAAAAAGAAATATCCAAAATCCCCTCTGTAATAACATTTGGCTCTAATATGTCAACAAAATGAAACTATAATTTTGAAAATGGCTTTATCCAATGTTCAGATTTCTGTCCTGGAATTATATGCAAATTAGTGCATATTTAAGTAGATCATGCCTCATTTGCATATTTAAACATACAATTTCAGAAAACTTGTAATACAAAAAAGTCTTGTCTTAATATAAGTAATCAACTGGGCAAGTTTCATTGTGATATCTATTAGTAAAAAAAATTACCCTATTCATCTGCAGTGTCTCCCCTTAACATTCAGTATTCAATATTGTCTGATTCAATATTAACATTCAGTATTCAAGTAGAACAGCTAGCTAGCCGTTGTGGACACTCACCTTTCCACAGCAAAACGGTAGGCAAGGCACCTTGGTTGAGAAATGCAGGCTTCAATCTATGTTGTTTAATCTGTTCAGTACTGTTCAAAGATGCACAATGAGATCTTCTTCTTCTTCTTCTTCTTATTTGAATTTCCGGCAGTGTAGACGCATCGTGGCGTATTACTGCCCTCCACAATTCTTGCTTCGCCCACACTTGAGAAAGTTTACACTCCTCTTCTTCTTCTTCTCATCTTCAAAACACATTTCTATCGTCTCTGTCTCCTTCTTCTCTGCTCCTCTTGTCATACAATCACAATACAAACATCATCTTGTTGAATATATATAGAACACAAATGGTCTAGAATGTTTGATTATGACATCATACTCTGACATCACAAATGTTCTAGAATGTTCTATTATTATTATTATTATTATTATTATTATTATTATTATTATTATTATTATTATTATTATTATTATTATTATTATTATTATTATTATTATTATTATTATTATTATTATTATTATTATTATTTTTTGTATCTCTCTTTCTCGAATTTTTCTTTTTTCTCCCCGTCCCAATTTAGTCGTTGTGCCAATCCCCCCCCCCCCCCCCCCCCCTCCCCTACCTGGTTGTTGTGCGCATGTTCTCCTACTGGTTGGTACAAGGGAACCCTGAAGTATCCGCACGCTTCCTCCGACACGTGCTGCGACAGCCAGTGGCTCTCTTCTCACCCCAGGGCCCTATTCCCCGTACCTGGTTCAACTAAGTAGATCAAAAGTCCCATTATCCAGATTCAATTAACCTGATGTTTGAATCCGCGCTTTCCCTGTTCCTCGAACGCTGATTCAGTCTTGTTCATTCGAACCAGACTTGATACTCAGGAACATTGCGCGCGCCGCCTCAGCTGAAAAGACAGCAGGTGTCGATCGCAGAAATCCTGATTTTCTAACTGCATTGATTGATTGATTGATTTAAAACTTTATTAACAGATTGCAGAATGGGTACAATACAGTACGGCTCAATAGCCTCGCCGACAAGTTAAATGCATAATCTATAGGCTAATGTGAAGTCCCTCATTACCCCAATCAATCAGATTATATTTCTTTAAATGTGCCTGCTGGCAGTAGGCTTAATGGAATGAATAATCGCATGAGATCTATTGCTAGCGAAAATAATTAGTTAAACTCTTTCAGAATAAGTAGATACAAACAAGCCCAAAGAGTATCTAATTGATACGAATTAATAGATGCTTATTTTAAAGGAACACACCACTCAAAATAAAATCTGAATTATTATGCCCATAAATAAACCCACATAGATCCCAAAACTATTAACTGTTTTGTACAGATTAATTTGGTTTGGGACTTGTTGAATTAAAATGTTTGAACATGTGTCGTCATTTTGATGTCACATATTCCAGGAAGTATTAAATACAGCTCATTTTAATGATGAAAAGGAGGGGGAAAATATCAAGACCTTAGTTTGCATATGACATTTCAAGGATCTGTTACTGTCCCTAAGGTCTTTCCAGGAGCTGTTACTGTCACTAAGGTCTTTCCATGAGCTGTTACCGTCACTATTTTAATTTTAATTTTAATTTATTCACACACACACACACAATACAATACATTATACAACGGCATGCAAATTTCTCGATTCTGATTGGCTGAAACAGTCCATTTACACGTATGTATTGCGATCAGTCCACGCTTGTTGGATGATGTAATTGATGGGTCTTGAATCATTGTGTAACAAAAGAAAAATCGCGGATTGATTGATTGATTAATTTGCGATTTTTTTTCAATTTCTTTTTCCTTCAGACTGTCAGCGCTGGCTCTAGTCTCCACCCTCCACCGCCACACCCCCACCCCCACCCCCACACACACACACACACACACACACACACACACACACACACACACACACACACACACACACACACACACATTCACACACGCACACACACACACACACACACACACACACACACACACACACACACACTCCTGTCTGCAACGCGGGGGATAGTCAGACTGAGAGAGAGCTGGGTGCTGCGCTGTTCTAAGTGAGCATGGCCTATTGAGTTAATTGATTGATTGATTGCTAATTTTATTACTGTATGCTTGGTTTCCAACTGGTTAAGTTTAGGCCCTCTACAGTAGGTTTAAAAAAATAAATAAAAAAATAGGGCGAAGAAAACTTTTTTTTCCTATAGGGCAAAGAAAACGTTTTAATTTGTTTTACCTACTATCTATAGAAGCATCTAAGAATGAAGTTCTATAGAAAGTAGGTCTGCATCCCCTTAAAAATTGTGTGTATTGAGCCGTACTGTATTGTACCCATTCTGCATCTGGTAATAAAATGTTCAATCAATCATTCCAATAATACACAGTTGGATGTGTTAGTTGGTTGGATGCACTTCAAGCTGCTTCCACATGAGGCAACTTCTCTCAATCATTCCAATAACACACAGTTGGATGTGTTAGTTGGTTGGATGCACTTCAAGCTGCTTCCACATGGAGGCAAATTGTCTTTTTTGTAGTTGTGGGAACTTTTTCTGGCGGATGGTTTTTTCAATAAATCTTCGATTAATGTGTGTTTATTGTATAGCAATAAGGTTGGATGAATGTGGTAGTTGTATAAAAGCTTTACACCACTTGCAGTCGTGATTTGTGAACAATAAACCATGCCTAGGGGGGTCTAACGACCCTCGGCTGCGCCTCGGGCATAACAACCACCCCTAGGCATGGTTTATTGTTCACAAACCACTCCTGCGCGTGATGTAATGCTTAAATACATATCATCATCATTGTGAGGATTGGTCCATTACCACACGCTTCCAGGTACCAATTACATACTGTGAGGATTGGTCCATTACCACACGCTTCCAGGTACCAATTACCTCCACACACCTGAAGGGAGTTTCGAATCAGCTCGAAGGGAGCCCTTATATACTCGGGGTTTCTGAAGGTTCATTGTCGGGTCGTTTTGCTTACCTCCGCCTGCAGCTTGTTCCTTCCGTTGTTGTTCTCCATCTGTTTCTCCAGTACACCTTGGAATTCGCCGCTGTCGCCCCTCTCTGCTCCTGTGGACCCGCGCCCCGTATCTCCTCTTGCCCCTTGGTGAGTTTTTGGAAGTGTATTTTTTGATGCTCTATTTTTCCTCGTTTTTCCTGGACTCAAGATCTATCTGTTTTTTGTGTGTTTTGTTAACACTGAAGATGTATCGCCTTTGTTATTTCTGGACTCAGCTTTATTACTGGACTGCCTCGTAATCCCTGCGTTCGGTTGTTGACATTCCTCTTTTCTCTGTTCTTCTCCGAGTGGATAGACAGTAAGCTGCAGAGCCTTAGAGCCAGAGGCCGCAGCGCCACAGAGCCAACTCTGCTCTGGGCCGAGCTGCAGAGCCGCAGAGCCTACTCTGCTCCAGGACATTCCCCCTGAATGCTTCATGTTGTTTTTTCACTCTTTCTGTTTGAAAATAAATACGCCCTTAGTTTTTGGCTAACTCTGAACTACCTGTCTGTGTCGTGCTGTTGGGGTTGTTTACAAACCATAACAATCATAGTGAGCACATCATCATCGAACTTGTGTGCGTGTGCCAGGTCTCCCAAGAAGCTATGTAAAGCTTTTGGAGGGAGCCTGATCACAAACAGAGGCAAACAAAACATACAACATGGATAGGCTTACACACCTACCTACTTACATACATACAAAACATAGATACATAAATACAGACGAATAATATTCCCAAGTATTGTTACTATTTAGAGATATGATTTGAGCAATTCCTCTTTCTTTTTTTTGAATTTTTTTATTTTACCAGAGGGCGATGGCCACTAGATACATTTTTTGGTACACATCAGGTAACTTAGAATGAGCAATTCCTCTTTCAGTGATTTCTTTTTAACTGAGGTCTTTCCAGGAGCTGTTACCGTCACCAAGGTCTTTCCAGGAGCTGTTACCGGCACCAAGGTCTTTCCAGGAGCTGTTACCGTCACCAAGGTCTTTCCAGGAGCTGTTACCGTCACCAAGGTGTTTCCAGGAGCTGTTACCGTCACCAAGGTGTTTCCAGGAGCTGTTACCGTCACCAAGGTGTTTCCAGGAGCTGTTACCGTCACCAAGGTCTTTCCAGGAGCTGTTACCGTCACCAAGGTCTTTCTAGGAGCTGTTACCGTCACCAAGGTCTTTCCAGGAGCTGTTACCGTCACCAAGGTCTTTCCAGGAGCTGTTACCGTCACCAAGGTATTTCCAGGAGCTGTTACCGCCACCAAGGTCTTTCCAGGAGCTGTTACCGTCACCAAGGTCTTTCCAGGAGCTGTTACAGTCACCAAGGTCTTTCCAGGAGCTGTTACCGTCACCAAGGTCTTTCCAGGAGCTGTTACCGTCACCACGGTCTTTCCAGGAGCCAGGCCCAGACTGGCCATCGACTGGCCCATTTAGTCCACTCCGATCGGCCCACTTTGGTTACTTTGGTTTGGTAGGGCTGAAAAAGTTAGATGTAAAAATGAAAATTGACACAGAAAGATGCTTAAAAATAGCCTACTAGCTCTTGCAGTGATTTCAGTCATCTCCCAGGCTACATGGTCTGTACGGCGGGCCAGTGTGTGGGCCAGTGTGTGGGCCAGTGTGTGAGCCAGTGTGTGGGCCAGTGTGTGAGTCGGTGTGTGGGCCACTAATGTGGGCCGGTGTGTGAGTCGGTGTGTGGGCCACTAATGTGGGCCGGTGTGTGAGTCGGTGTGTGGGCCACTAATGTGGGCCGGTGTGTGAGTCGGTGTGTGGGCCACTAATGTGGGCCGGTGTGTGAGTCGGTGTGTGGGCCAGTGTGTGAGTCGGTGTGTGGGCCACTAATGTGGGCCGGTGTGTGGGCTGGTGTGTGGGCCAGTGTGTGAGTCGGTGTGTGGGCCAGTGTGTGAGTCGGTGTGTGGGCCACTAATGTTGGCCAGTATGTGGGCCGGTGTGTGGGCCGGCAGTGGCGCCGGCAGGATTAAATTCCATAGTATGCATGCTTGCTCGCACAGAAACAGTCCATCCAGATGATGTAGCCTACACAGCGCTCTACTACAGATACACTACCCAGAGCGCAACGACACACAGGTGACAATAGTGTGTGTGCGCGCGGGCCGGAGTGACTCTGAACGTCTCAGGCTGAATTTGTGAAACACAGAAAAAAGGAATTTATAATGCATGTCCCCTTTAGATCAACTTCCCAGCCCCCTGTCAACTGTCAAATGATGTCAACTGTCAACCTGAATTAACATTCAGTTTCAATATGGTCTGATATTAACATTCAGTATTCAATATTGTCTGATTCAATATTAACATTCAGTATTCAAGTAGAACAGCTAGCTAGCCGTTGTGGACACTCACCTTTCCACAGCAAAACGGTAGGCAAGGCACCTTGGTTGAGAAATGCAGGCTTCAATCTATGTTGTTTAATCTGTTCAGTACTGTTCAAAGATGCACAATGAGATCTTCTTCTTCTTATTTGAATTTCCGGCAGTGTAGACGCATCGTGGCGTATTACTGCCCTCCGCAATTCTTTTTATGGGCTCTTCTTCTTCTCCTTCTTCTCCTTCTTCTGGACCCCGTCATCAACTACATTGTCCATTGGAGTGCAGCTAATGCTGCTACTTCCTGTCTGGGCCCCCCTCCGCGGGACCCTCCTTGCCCCCTGCGATCTTATTCTGGGCTGCTTTGTCCCTCTCAGCCCCCTCAGCCAATTCGCTATACACCTCCTCCCAGCCCAGACCTTCCAATCCCAGATGTTGAACCGCTATCCTAACAATCATCTTCACCATCGCTGTTTTACCCTTAGCCTCTGCCATACCAGTAACTACCCCTGCCACGAAGGCCACAATACCTAATTTCTCCTCCCTTCCCCTCTCTACCTGCTCTACCCTCACTGCCAAATGCCCTCCTTCAACCCCCTGCACCCTTTCTTGGATACCCTGTCCTGCCCTGCTAACCGCCCCAGCATACGTCAATTTACCCTCCCTTCTCTCTCTCCGATCCGCGACCTCCTTCATCATCACCCCGCACCCCCTAAACGCTACACTATGCTCCCCACCACAACTACAGCACTTCGGCTTCACTCCCTCGCCACACTTCCCATACTCATGTTCCCCGCCACACCTAGCGCACCTCAGCCCTTTCCTACACGTGGTAGCTATATGGCCAAACTCCTGGCACCTATAGCACCTAAGAGGATTATGAACAAATTCCCTAACCCTATACATCCTACGCCCTACAAACACCTCCCTAGGAACAACCCCCTCAAATGTAATCACTACCGTCCCCGTCACTGCCCTCTCTGCTCCCCTCTTCATCCTCCATTAGCTGTGGTGCTCCCCACCACAACTACAGCACTTCGGCTTCACTCCCTCTCCACACTTCCCATATTCATGTTCCCCGCCACACCTAGCGCACCTCAGCCCCTTCCTACACGTGTTAGCTATATGGCCAAACTCCTGGCACCTATAGCACCTAAGAGGATTCTGGACAAATGCCCTAACCCTATACATCCTACGCCCTACAAACACCTCCCTAGGAACAACCCCACCCTCAAACGTAATCACTACCGTCTCCGTCACTGCCCTCTCTGCTCCCCTCTTCATCCTTTCTGCACTCTTAACTATGCCATTACGCCCGTTCTCCTTTAGCTTTTCCACCAGCTGCTCTACTGTAACCTCGGTACCCCAGCTATCACCCCCTTACATCCCCCCTCCTCTACTCTCGCCACCCTACTTATACCCACCCCACCAATGCTCCCCATCTTCCTAGCCCTCTCCACCTGCCCCTCACTACCACACCCTACAGCCAGATTCCCATCCCACAAAACTCTCGTGTACTTTACCTCACCTAATTGCTCGGCAATGAGTTTGGGCAACTCAAGCCTACCTACTTTCCCCACTCCCCTCTCCCCCTCAAGCCTGACCACTATATGAATCACTTCCTCTTTTGCCACATAATTTCCAGCACCCTCTCCTCCCGGCCCACTTGAGCTATCGTCCCTCGCTTTCTTCCTCTTCACCCCTTCTTCCCCACTCTCCTCCCCCCTACTCTCCACGTCACCACCCGACCCCTTACCCTTGCCCTGGCTACTCTCACCCCCATCGCTGTCGTTCCTCTCCGTCTGTTTCTTCCTCTTCTTCACCACCGTTATCCACCCCTCTTTCTCAACCTCTTCTTTCTCACTCTCCTCCCCACTATACTCCATTCTGTCACCCCCCGACTCCTTCCCTTTGCCATTCTTACCCCTATCGCTATCTTCCTCGCCCTTCTCACACCATTTACTTCCATCACCATCCTCCCAATACCCTGGACAGCCTCTCACAGGCCGGGGCCACCAATCGCGAGGTCTTCCCTGTTCCCGATCCTCCATAACTACTCTGTTCGCCTCCCACCACCGACTACTACTCCCACCCCCTGTTCTGCACAGTTCCGACGGACGCATACGCCGCCACTCTGCGCACCTCTCAAAATCCATCTTCCTCTCAATGAGATCTTCTTCTTCTTCTTCTTCTTCTTCTTCTTATTTGAATTTCCGGCAGAGTAGACGCATCGTGGCGTATTACTGCCCTCCGCAATTCTTTTTATGGGCTCTTCTTCTTCTCCTTCTTCTCCTTCTTCACCTTCTTTTTCTTCTTCTACTGGACCCCGTCATCAACTACATTGTCCATTGGAGTGCAGGTACTGCTGCTACTTCCTGCCTGAGCCCCCCTCCGCGGGACCCTCCTTGCCCCCTGCTATCTTATCCTGGGCTGCTTTGTCCCTCGCAGCCTTGTCCCTCGCAGCCCCCTCAGCCAATTCACTACACACCTCCTTCCAGTCCAGACCTTCCAATCCCAGATGTTGAACCGCTATCCTAACAATCATCTTCACCATCTCTGTTCTACCCTTAGCCTCTGCCATACCAGTAACTACCCCTGCCACGAAGGCCACAATACCTAATTTCTCCTCCCTTCCCCTCTCTACCTGCTCTACCCTCACTGCCAAATGCCCTCCTTCAACCCCCTGCACCCTTTCTTGGATACCCTGTCCTGCCCTGCTAACCGCCCCAGCATACGTCAATTTACCCTCCCTTCTCTCTCTCCGATCCGCGACCTCCTTCATCATCACCCCGCACCCCCTAAACGCTACACTATGCTCCCCACCACAACTACAGCACTTCGGCTTCACTCCCTCGCCACACTTCCCATACTCATGTTCCCCGCCACACCTAGCGCACCTCAGCCCTTTCCTACACGTGGTAGCTATATGGCCAAACTCCTGGCACCTATAGCACCTAAGAGGATTATGAACAAATTCCCTAACCCTATACATCCTACGCCCTACAAACACCTCCCTAGGAACAACCCCCTCAAATGTAATCACTACCGTCCCCGTCACTGCCCTCTCTGCTCCCCTCTTCATCCTTTCTGCACTCTTAACTATGCCATTACGCCCGTTCTCCATTAGCTCTCCCACCAGCTGCTCTACTGTAACCTCGACCGGTACCCCAGCTATCACCCCCTTACATCCCCCCCCCCTCTTCTCCCCTACCCTCGCCACCTTACTTATACCCACCCCCCCGTTGCTCCGCATCTTCCTAGCCACCTCCACCTGCCCCTCACTACCACACCCTACGGCCAGATTCCCATCCCACAAAACTCTCGCGTACTTTACCTCCCCTAATTGCTCGGCAATGAGTTTGGGCCACTCGAGCCTACCTACTTTCCTCTCACCCCTCTCCCCCTCAAGCCTGACCACTATATGGATCACTTCCGCTTTTGCCACATCTTTTCCAGCACCCTCGTCTCCCGGCCCACTTGAGCTATCGTCCCCCACTTTCTTCCTCTTCCCCCCTTCTCCCTCACTCTCCTCCCCCCTACTCTCACCCGACCCCTTACCCTTGCCCTGAGAGAATTGTTGAATATATATAGAACACAAATGGTCTAGAATGTTTGATTATGACATCATACTCTGACATCACAAATGTTCTAGAATGTTCTATTATTATTATTATTATTATTATTATTATTATTATTATTATTATTATTATTATTATTATTATTATTATTATTATTATTATTATTATTATTATTATTATTATTATTATTATTATTATTATTATTATTATTATTATTATTATTATTATTATTATTATTATTATTATTATTATTTTTTTTTTTTTTTGTATCTCTCTTTCTTGAATTTTTCTTTTTTCTCCCCGTCCCAATTTAGTCGTTGTGCCAATCCCCCCCCCTACCTGGTTGTTGTGCGCATGTTCTCCTACTGGTTGGTACAAGGGAACCCTGAAGTATCCGCACGCTTCCTCCGACACGTGCGGCGACAGCCAGTGGCTCTCTTCTCACCTGGGCCCTATTCCCCGTACCTGGTTCAACTAAGTAGATCAAAAGTCCCATTATCCAGATTCAATTAACCTGATGTTTGAATCCGCGCTTTCCCTGTTCCTCGAACGCTGATTCAGTCTTGTTCATTCGAACCAGACTTGATACTCAGGAACATTGCGCGCGCCGCCTCAGCTGAAAAGACAGCAGGTGTCGATCGCAGAAATCCTGATTTTCTAACTGCATTGATTGATTGATTGATTTAAAACTTTATTAACAGATTGCAGAATGGGTACAATACAGTACGGCTCAATAGCCTCGCCGACAAGTTAAATGCATAATCTATAGGCTAATGTGAAGTCCCTCATTACCCCAATCAATCAGATTATATTTCTTTAAATGTGCCTGATGGCAGTAGGCTTAATGGAATGAATAATCGCATGAGATCTATTGCTAGCGAAAATAATTAGTTAAACTCTTTCAGAATAAGTAGATACAAACAAGCCCAAAGAGTATCTAATTGATACGAATTAATAGATGCTTATTTTAAAGGAACACACCACTTTTGCGGACCTCCCAAACTTTCAAACTTTTTAGATGAAGGAATGGGTACAATAGGAGACACGCCTCCAGTTTTTCAAAAGTTTTTGACACGCCTCAGCTTCTGAGCTGAAGGCGTGTTTTTGCGGACCTCCCAAACTTTCAAACTTTAGACTGTTTTCTTTATACGTTTTTCTTTTTCTTTCTTTCTACCACAATACACGGCCACTGATGGATCCATGGGACTTGGTAAAGCACTATGGACCCAACTATGACCACTGATAAAAACGTAACTACACTAGCGTTATAAGAGCTAAACATTGCTACCTACAATACAAGTGCATTGGTTTAGTGCACTTCCGGTTGCCACTGAGCGGAAATGTTTGTGCGGACCTGTTCTCCCAAACTGGTAAGCAAATGACTGTTTTTACGTTATTTTCATTTTTACGTTACTATTATTATTATTATTATTTTTTTTTAAACATTGATCTTAACTGATCACTATGACTTTATTGCTTTTATCGTTATATATGCCTATAATTGTGTACAGCACTTTGAGCTACATGACATGTATGAAAGGTGCTTTATAAATACTTACTTACTTACTTACTTACACTCAAAATAAAATCTGAATTATTATGCCCATAAATAAACCCACATAGATCCCAAAACTATTAACTGTTTTGTACAGATTAATTTGGTTTGGGACTTGTTGAGTTAAAATGTTTGAACATGTGTCGTCATTTTGATGTCACATATTCCAGGAAGTATTAAATACAGCTAATTTTAATGATGAAAAGGAGGGGGAAAATATCAAGACCTTAGTTTGCATATGACATTTCAAGGATCTGTTACTGTCACTAAGGTCTTTCCAGGAGCTGTTACCGTCACTATTTTAATTGTAATTTTAATTTATTCACACACACACACACAATACAATACATTATACAACGGCATGCAAATTTCTCGATTCTGATTGGCTGAAACAGTCCATTTACACGTATGTATTGCGATCAGTCCACGCTTGTTGGATGATGTAATTGATGGGTCTTGAATCATTGTGTAACAAAAGAAAAATCGCGGATTGATTGATTAATTTGCGATTTTCTTTTCAATTTCTTTTTCCTTCAGACTGTCAGCGCTGGCTCTAGTCTCCACCCACCGCCACACCCCCACACACACACACACACACACACACACACACACACACACACACACACACACACACACACACACACACACACATTCACACACGCACACACACACACACACACACACACACACACACACACACACACACACACACTCCTGTCTGCAACGCGGGGGATAGTCAGACTGAGAGAGAGCTGGGTGCTGCGCTGTTCTAAGTGAGCATGGCCTATTGAGTTAATTGATTGATTGATTGCTAATTTTATTACTGTACGCTTGGTTTCCAACTGGTTAAGTTTAGGCCCTCTACAGTAGGTTTAAAAAAATAAAATAAAAAATAGGGCGAAGAAAACTTTTTTTTCCTATAGGGCAAAGAAAACTTTTTAATTTGTTTTACCTACTATCTATAGAAGCATCTAAGAATGAAGTTATATAGAAAGTAGGTCTGCATCCCCTTAACAATTGTGTGTATTGAGCCGTACTGTATTGTACCCATTCTGCATCTGGTAATAAAATGTTCAATCAATCATTCCAATAATACACAGTTGGATGTGTTAGTTGGTTGGATGCACTTCAAGCTGCTTCCACATGAGGCAACTTCTCTCAATCATTCCAATAACACACAGTTGGATGTGTTAGTTGGTTGGATGCACTTCAAGCTGCTTCCACATGGAGGCAAATTGTCTTTTTTGTAGTTGTGGGAACTACTTTTTCTGGCGGATGGTTTTTTCAATAAATCTTCGATTAATGTGTGTTTATTGTATAGCAATAAGGTTGGATGAATGTGGCAGTTGTATAAAAGCTTTACACCACTTGCAGTCGTGATTTGTGAACAATAAACCATGCCTAGGGGGGTCTGACGACCCTCGGCTGCGCATCGGGCCTAACAACCACCCCTAGGCATGGTTTTGTTCACAAACCACTCCTGCGCGTGATGTAATGCTTAAATACATATCATCATCATTGTGAGGATTGGTCCATTACCACACGCTTCCAGGTACCAATTACATACTGTGAGGATTGGTCCATTACCACACGCTTCCAGGTACCAATTACCTCCACACACCTGAAGGGAGTTTCGAATCAGCTCGAAGGGAGCCCTTATATACTCGGGGTTTCTGAAGGTTCATTGTCGGGTCGTTTTGCTTACCTCCGCCTGCAGCTTGTTCCTTCCGTTGTTGTTCTCCATCTGTTTCTCCAGTACACCTTGGAATTCGCCGCTGTCGCCCCTCTCTGCTCCTGTGGACCCGCGCCCCGTATCTCCTCTTGCCCCTTGGTGAGTTTTTGGAAGTGTATTTTTTGATGCTCTATTTTTCCTCGTTTTTCCTGGACTCAAGATCTATCTGTTTTTTGTGTGTTTTGTTAACACTGAAGATGTATCGCCTTTGTTATTTCTGGACTCAGCTTTATTACTGGACTGCCTCGTAATCCCTGCGTTCGGTTGTTGACATTCCTCTTTTCTCTGTTCCTCTCCGAGTGGATAGACAGTAAGCTGCAGAGCCGCAGAGCCAGAGGCCGCAGCGCCACAGAGCCAACTCTGCTCTGGGCCGAGCTGCAGAGCCGCAGAGCCTACTCTGCTCCAGGACATTCCCCCTGAATGCTTCATGTTGTTTTTTCACTCTTTCTGTTTGAAAATAAATACGCCCTTAGTTTTTGGCTAACTCTGAACTACCTGTCTGTGTCGTGCTGTTGGGGTTGTTTACAAACCATAACAATCATAGTGAGAACATCATCATCGAAATTGTGTGCGTGTGCCAGGTCTCCCAAGAAGCTATGTAAAGCTTTTGGAGGGAGCCTGATCACAAACAGAGGCAAACAAAACATACAACATGGATAGGCTTACACACCTACCTACTTACATACATACAAAACATAGATACATAAATACAGACGAATAATATTCCCAAGTATTGTTACTATTTAGAGATATGATTTGAGCAATTCCTCTTTATTTCTTTTGACATTTTTTATTTTACCAGTGGGCGATGGCCACTAGATAAATTTTTTGGTACACATCAGGTAACTTAGAATGAGCAATTCCTCTTTCAGTGATTTCTTTTTAACTGAGGTCTTTCCAGGAGCTGTTACCGTCACCAAGGTCTTTCCAGGAGCTGTTACCATCACCAAGGTCTTTCCAGGAGCTGTTACCGTCACCGAGGTCTTTCCAGGAGCTGTTACCGTCACCAAGGTCTTTCCAGGAGCTGTTACCGTCACCAAGCTCTTTCCAGGAGCTGTTACCGTCACCAAGGTCTTTCCAGGAGCTGTTACCGTCACTGAGGTCTTTCCAGGAGCTGTTACCATCACCAAGGTCTTTCCAGGAGCTGTTATTACCGTCACCAAGGTCTTTCCAGGAGCTGTTACCGTCACCACAGTCTTTCCAGGAGCTGTTACCGTCACCACGGTCTTTCCAGGAGCCAGGCCCAGACTGGCCATCGACTGGCCCATTTAGTCCACTCCGATCGGCCCACTTTGGTAGGGTAGGGATGAAAAAGTTAGATGTAAAAATGAAAATTGACACAGAAAGATGCTTAAAAATAGCCTACTAGCTCTTGCAGTGATTTCAGTCATCTCCCAGGCTACATGGTCTGTACGGCGGGCCGGTGTGGGCCAGTGTGAGTCGGTGTGTGGGCCACTAATGTGGGCCGGTGTGTGGGCCAGTGTGTGAGTCGGTGTGTGGGCCACTAATGTGGGCCGGTGTGTGGGCCAGTGTGTGAGTCGGTGTGTGGGCCACTAATGTGGGCCGGTATGTGGCCCAGTATGTGGGCCGGTAGGATTAAATTCCATAGTATGCATGCTTGCTCGCACAGAAACAGTCCATCCAGATGATGTAGCCTACACAGCGCTCTACTACAGATACACTACCCAGAGCGCAACGACACACAGGTGACAATAGTGTGTGCGCGCGGGCCGGAGTGACTCTGAACGTCTCAGGCTGAATTTGTGAAACACAGAAAAAAAGCATTTATAATGCATGTCCCCTTTAGATCAACTTTTCAGCCCCCTGTCAACTGTCAAATGATGTCAACTGTCAACCTGAATTAACATTCAGTATTCAATATGGTCTGATATTAACATTCAGTATTCAATATTGTCTGATTCAATATTAACATTCAGTATTCAAGTAGAACAGCTAGCTAGCCGTTGTGGACACTCACCTTTCCACAGCAAAACGGTAGGCAAGGCACCTTGGTTGAGAAATGCAGGCTTCAATCTATGTTGTTGTTCAGTACTGTTCAAAGATGCACAATGAGATCTTCTGAGAGAATTGTTGAATATAGAACACAAATGTTGTAGAATGTTTGCTTATGACATCATATTGTGACATCACAAATGTTCTAGAATGTTTGATAATGACTAGAGGTGGGCATAGATAATTTTTTTTAATCTAGATTAATCTATCTGCAATCCTGGATTTAATCTAGATTAATCTAGATTAAAATGGCTCAAAAAAAAATAAAAAACCTGCCGAAGGCATTCAAAATATGTGTGTTCTACCCAAATAATGACCAGAAGTAAGTCCTTACTTTTTCTTTCCTCCTTATGTTTCTCAGGCCAGGTGGCCCATTACACCATGAGCCCATCTCCCGTTTCCAAAATGCATTACAGACTGTTTGAAAAAGCTGTTTTGCTATGATAATTGGTAATGAAATATCAAAATAATGTTCAATAAGATGTACTTGTGTTTAATAAGTTGTTTTATTCAGAAGTTAACACAAATAAATAATATTACCAGTACAGTACAGTATCAAGCACACTCTCAGGAGCAAAACAGAAAGAATCATTTCAAACTTGAACTATGTGACATGGCTTGAATCAACTGCTCCAGTGGAGTTGCTCAGTGGCCAATGGTGTCAACTGTGGTTGTACTGGGCAGCTCCCAGGTGTGAATGGAACTGTGTGAATGTGAAGCAGGGCGTTCCTGAAAAAGAGCATCTGTGCTCAGCGAACCTACCCTGGGTAAATAAATGTAATTTTTTTTATTTTATTTTTTAGATTGATGCGTTAATTATATTATCGCGCGATACTAGTATAGCGTTAACGCAGCACGTTAACGCCGTTAACGGCCCAGCTCTAATTATGACATACTGTGACATCACAAATGTTCTAGAATGTTCTATTATTATTATTATTATTATTTTTTGTATCCCTCTTTCTCCGATTTTTCAGTTTTCTCCCCGTCCCAATTTAGTCGTTGTGCCAATTCCCCCCCTCCCCTACCTGGTTGTTGTGCGCATGTTCTCCTACTGGTCGGTACAAGGGAACCCTGAAGTATCCGCACGCTTCCTCCGACACACCTGGGCCCTATTCCCCGTACCTGGTTCAACTAAGTCGATCAAAAGTCCCATTATCCAGATTCAATTAACCTGTCAAGTCAAGTCAAGTCAAGAGTTTTATTTGTCACGGCATACAAGTATACAATGAAATGCGGGTGGTCTTGCCCGCAACGATGTGCATAATACAATAATAATACCATATAATAGAATCCAATAGAACAACATTGTGCAATAAAACAAGTAAACAGAGTAGGGCATATCGGTATATGTACATAAGTTATTTACAGAGCATGGTAGGACATGCTAGGTCCTGTGGTAGTGCAATACACTGTTAGCTACGGATGAGGCACTGGGTCTTTCTGTACATGCTATTTTATACAATCTCAGGTTATACTATACTATTCTTAAAGTGACCTTTCCTTAGTGGCCATAAGTGTGGGCGTGTGCAGCATGAGTGTGTGCTTGCTCATGTTAAAGTGGCTGCTAGTGTGTGAGCGTGTACAGTGTGAGTGTCGTGTGTGTGCTCATGTGTGCTTGTGTGTGGAGAGTTCAGTGTTCAAGGCTCTGATGGCCTGGGGGAAGAAGCTGAGCCGAAGTCTCTCTGTCCTAGTAGCTGGTGTTCGCAGGCGTCTGCCTGACCTCAGCAGCATGAACAGGCTGTTGTTGGGGTGGTGAGGGTCTTTCATTATTCTGCAGGCTCTGGATTTGCACCTCTTGTTGTATAGAACCTGCAGGGGTGGTAGTGCAATACCCGTGGTACGCTCGGCTGAGCGCACCACTCTCTGTAGGGCCTTCTTGTCCTGTGCCGTGCTGTTTCCATACCAGGCAGTGATGTTTCCAGTCAAGATGCTCTCTACAGCTCCGGAGTAGAAGGACTGGAGTATCTTCCCAGATACTCTGAACTTCCTTAACTGTCTCAGGTGGTAGAGGCGCTGCTTTGCCTTTTTTACGACTGAGTCTATGTGTGTTGTCCATGTCAGATCCTCTGCGATGTGGACCCCCAGGTACTTAAAGCTGCTCACCCTGTCCACGGTAGCCCCGTTTATCCTCAGTGGTGTGTGTGTCTCCTGCTGTCCTCTCCTATAATCCACGATCAGCTCCTTGGTTTTACCAATGTTCAGGAGCAGGCTGTTGTCCTGGCACCAGCGTTCCAGTACCTCAACCTCCTCCCGGTAGGCCTTCTCGTCGTTGTCCGAGATCAGCCCCACCACCACTGTGTTGTCCGCAAACTTCACTATGGAGTTGGAGCTGAACTTGGCCACACAGTCATGTGTGTATAGTGAGTACAGCAGGGGGCTCAGAACACAGCCCTGGGGGGACCCGATGCCGATGATGTTGGAGGTCTGACCCCCCACCCTGACCGCCTGGGGCCTTTCACTCAGAAAGTCCATTATCCAGGCGCTCAGAGCGGAGCTCAGACCCAGCTCGATCAGCTTGTCCACCAGTCTGGTGGGGACTATGGTGTTGAACGCTGAGCTGTAGTCAATGAACAACAGTCTCACATAGCCCCCCTTCTGACGGTCTAGGTGAGAGAGGGTGCTGTGCAGTACTTGGGAGACCGCATCGTCAGTGGACCTATTTGGCCTGTATGCAAATTGCATAGGGTCCATATCACTGGGGAGGGAGGAACAAATGTGATCCTTGACCAGCCTCTCGAAACATTTCATGGCCACAGAGGTGAGTGCCACCTGATGTTTGAATCCGCAATTTCCCTGTTCCTCGAACGCTGATTCAGTCTCGTTAATTCGAACCAGACTTGATACTCAGGATCATTGCGCGCGGCCGCCTCAGCTGAAAAGACAGCAGGTGTCGATCGCAGAAATCCTGATTTTCTAACGGCATTGATTGATTGATTGATTTAAAACTTTATTAACAGGGGGAGCTCCAGTAGCTCACCACGTATTGATTGATTGATTGAAAACTTTATTAACAGATTGCAGAATGGGTACAATACAGTACAGCTCAATACACACAATTGTTAAGGGGATGCAGACCAGAGAAAGACTTTCGTCTTGTTTACATCAGGGTCCCCCATTTTCAATTCATCAGGACATATATGACATACATGACATACAGATAGTCAGTACTGCTACATCTATACATTTATGACATACCAGATTTGCAAATACAGTACTGTTTGTGATACAGAAGGAGTCAGGAAAAGGGAGTATATACATTTGATGTAGAAACTGTACATTGGAGGAGGTTGGGTGGGGGGGGGTTGGGTACACTGGGATATTGACAACCATACTGGGTAATCTACATTGGAGGTGGTTGGGGGGGGGGGGGGCACACTGTATAAACAAGCAAAACTGTACATTGAGGGGGGGGGGGGGAGACACTGTACAAACAAACAAAATTGTACATTGGACTATTGACAAAACCATACTAGGTAAATGACTGTACATTGGAGGGGGTTGGGTTAGGATATTTACAGGGGCCAGTGTTGAATTGCAGTCTCCCGTAGGTGTCCCTTGAGAGAGGTTTTGAAAGTGGGTAGTGATCCACATTCCTTTACAGCTTTGGGTAGGGCGTTCCACATTGATGTGGCATAATTGCGAAAGGTGTTTAGTCCCTTATTTGAGCCGAATCTGGGTTTAACATGATTTGTGGAGCTCCCTCTGGTGTTGTGATCGTGGTATTCACTGACCTTTGGGAAGTATTTTGACATGTACATGGGTACCTTGGTCGTGTAGTGTATCTTGTAGACCAGGCCCATTGCAAGTTGCTGTACTCTGTCGTCTACTCTAAGCCATCCTAGGTTGTCAAAGTGGGCAGGGGTGAGGTGGGTTCTAGGAGTAAGGTCAAGCAGTAGTCTGACCAGTTTGTTTTGAGATGTTTGTAATTTTGTTTTTAGCGCCTTTGAGGTGCTTTGGTACCATGAGGTGCAAGCATAGTCGTAGTACCCCTGAATGAGTGCTCCTGCCAGAGTCTTCAGTGTATTCTTGTTTACCCGAGAGGAGATCCGGTACAAGAATCGAGTTCGTTGGTTGACTTTTTTTATTACATTGGATGCCATTTTGTCACAGGAGAGATTAGCCTCTAGGATGGAACCCAGGTAGGTAATTTCATCTTTCCTTGTGACAATATTGTCACCCACTGTAACTGAGAAGCCGTCGGTCTTGCTGAGTTTGTTATTTGAACCGAAGAGAATGGACTCTGTTTTGCCCATGTGTAATGATAGTTTGTTATCAGCGAGCCATATGCAGATTCTGCCTAGTTCCGAGCTGAGGGTTTTTTCAACCTGTAACTTGTTCTTGTCAGAGACCAGCAGGGCTGAGTCGTCCGCAAACAGGAACAAGTTGCAGTCACAAGCTGACGACATGTCATTTGCATAAATTAGGAACAGTAGCGGTCCTAGTATGCTTCCTTGTGGAACACCACAGCTCACTGTGAGGGGGGGGGATAGGGTACCGTTTACCTCCACCATCTGTTCCCTCCCCTCAAGGTAGGATTGCATCCAGCTCACTGATAGACTATCAAAACCAATTGCTTTTAGCTTGTCAATCAGAATGGAGTGATTGACCGTGTCAAAGGCCTTTTGTAGGTCCAGCATGACCATGCCGCAGTATTTGCCTGCGTCCACCTCTTGTTTGATGTGGTCATTCAAATAGAGAAGGCATGTGTCAGTGGAGTGGGATGTTCTGAAGCCAGATTGGAATTCGTAGATTAGATTTTTTTCCGCTAGGTACTTTTCGACCTGTTCGTAGACTATTTTTTCCATGACTTTCGAGATGGAGGTGAGAATAGAAACAGGGCGGTAGTTGCCTGGGTCTAATTTGCTGCCCTTTTTGTGCAGAGGGGTCACCCTCGCAATTTTGAAGTCCTTGGGGACGTGTCCCTGTTTTATGGAGAGGTTTATTATGTGTGTGATGATTGGGGTGATGGCGGCTGCTGAGTCTCTGAGGAATTTGGAGGGGATGTTGTCATGGCCAGTGGCCTTGTTAGGTTGGAGGGCGCTCAGTTTATTGAGTACCTCATCTGTTGTTACCATTTCCAGCTTGAAGTCGTCCTTGCGGACCCCTAGGTTTTTGTAGTAAGCTACTATGTGTTCTACCCCATAAAGCCCTGAGTGGGAGGGTAGTTTGTTTACCAGTGTTGTGGCTATGTTTGTGAAGAAAATGTTTAAGTAATTGGCTACATCCAGCTTGTCTGTGATGAGCGTGTTGTCCGTTTTTATGTTTATGTTTGAGAATCTGGTTTTAAGTTTTTTACTGCATCCTAGTTGATTATTGAGTAATTTCCAAAGTTCACGTGGTTTGTTTTTGTTTTCCTCAGTTTTGTCATTGATGAAATTCTTTTTTGCAGTTTTGATCATGGAGTTTACGTATCTCGGCGCTATTTTGGCGTCGGGGACAACCGTGCGCGTCACGGATCTGGGGTACACGAGTTCGACTCCCGGACTCGCCGTATTTTCTCAGAGTGTCTTCCCCTATCTATATCCCATTCAACCTGTTTCTGTCGGTCATGCTTGACCAGAAAAAAGCGATAAACGCTAAAAAGAACCAGCTGTCTGGTCAAAGTTTAAAAAAAAAAAAAACTTTATTAACAGATTGCAGAATGGGTACAATACTCAATAGCCTCGCCGACAAGTTAAATGCATAATCTATAGGCTAATGTTAAGTCCCTCATTACCCCAATCAATCAGATTATATTTCTTTAAATGTGCCTGATGGCAGTAGGCTTAATGGAATGAATAATCGCATGAGATCTATTGCTAGCAAAAATAATTAGTTAAACTCTTTCAGAATAAGTAGATACAAACAAGCCCAAAGAGTATCTAATTGATACAAATTAATAGATGCTTATGAGGATATATGTACTGTATGCGCTCGGCTTAGGTATCACGTACTTTATATATAAACACAGTTTTCAAGGCGCGACCCCCGAAATAACGTGTCAGAGAGGCTTGGAGCCGGCTATACAGTTTCACTATTAATCAGGTTTTAATCTGTTTCGGACATAATCCACATACATTGAATTGATTAATCTTTGGTTTATACCAGTGACACAGGGTTTTTCGAACGGACGTTCGAACCTTCGTTTAATGAAAAAATAAAAATAAAAAAAATAAAAAATGTATTATTATTATTATTATTTTTTTAAACTAAATCCTCAATTTGAATAAAGTGATTCAAACTTCGTCAGGGTTATTCGAACGGACGTTCGAACATTCGTTTTTAATAAAAAAAATTAAATAAAGAAAAAGATCTCATTTATTTTTATAAATTCTTTATTATTATTATTTTTTATATCCTCAAACTAAATCCTCAATTTGAATAAAGTGATTAATCTGATTAAATTAGTCTTTTTTCTTTTATTATTTTGTTAGTGATGTAATCAAAAATAACACTTGGAACAAAAAAAAAAGCGATAATATACGATTGATAAACACTCTGATTAACCAAAACACTTAAAAGAAAACTGGATGAATTATTATAATAATATGTGGTTGGCACTTCTTTATCGTTGCTATTGTAGATAACTGTGGCAATTCTAGAGTTAATACATGTAAAATCTTTTATTCATTGATAACCCAAAAAAATAGTATCTACTTGAGGAGAGAATGTGTATATCTGTGTTTTAATTTTGTGTACACACTTACCGCCCATAATGGCACTAGGTATGCGTTACTCATAAATTGTTTCTGCTTGGGGAGAAGTCTTGGTTTTGGGGAGAGTAATACTTAGGGTTTCCGCTCTACTTCTAGAAACAAAACAGTGAACAAAATGTGTATTTTAGCAGCTTTAGGGGCTACAGGCGTGTAGTTCACCAGTTTGATAAGAATTATTTGGGAAACAGAAAATACTCTGTTACACTATAACCACTTGTAGGGCTGGGCAATATGGCCAAAAATGATATTGCGATAACGATATCGATAACAATATCATATCACGCAATATCCATAATTATCGATATTGTTATAAGTATTAAAATATATATATATATTTTTTTTAAACAACAGATGTATGTTTATTTTGCAGCAATTCTTTGTCGTTGCCGCCATCTTTAGTGTTACAGCCCCTCACACTCCAGTTCTCAGGCTGCAGCTGGTTTGAAAGCGAAAGGAAACCGGCTTCTCTGCTGGCTGTGGAACCAGGGGAGTTGAACAGTTCTGGCTCTGCTAGTTTCTTTTCTATCTTTTGGCGCTTTTTTGGTGGACAAACCACCGCACATGTGCACCGTGACTCGTGACTGGAGACTAGCTCTGCTAGTATTGTCATTTGGACAAGCAAAGCCATTACTTTAAGTTGCAGGCAAGAAAGACAAGTCTGTCCACTGTCTCTGGGTTTGTATAATATATATATACCATCTTATATATCTTTACATATTGTTTTCAAAGGAATTTTTTTTTGTCTCATGAGTGTTTTACAAAGGTGTGAGAGAGAGAGAGAGAGAGAGAGAGAGAGAGAGAGAGAGAGAGAGAGAGAGAGAGAGAGAGAGAGAGAGAGAGAGAGAGAGAGAGAGACAAACAGATACGATATAGACAGACAAATTATCTATATCCTTTGCTATTTTAAGCTTGTTCTGGAAGAAATTACTGTGAGTGTCAACCTTTAGTAAAGTCCTGTCTTTAGTTATCCTTAATACATCTTATACAATTGATATCTTAATTATAACTTATTAACCTTAGTTGTATAGTACATAATGAAACGTTTGTCAATCTGTATTGTTCTAGAGAAAGAATGGGCATTCATTCAAGTCAAAGTTAATTCCATCATTCCAAGCTGTGTGAGAGAGAGAGAGAGAGAGAGAGAGAGAGAGAGAGAGAGAGAGAGAGAGAGACACACACACAGACAGAGAGAGAGAGACACACAGACAGAGAGAGAGAGAGAGAGAGAGAGAGAGAGACCTGGGAAGCGAACAGGCTCTTGGAATGGGTAGTGGGGGGTCTTTCGATGTTGATTAAACGGCAAGCAACTAATGTCATGAGTGCAAAATTAAAGGACAATAAATCTAATCTAACTGAAATTGTGTAGCACAGACCTTTCTATGGATCAAAACCTCAATATTATTATGGTGTAGTTAATACTTCATGTATCCTTAATCCCTAGGCTAATGAGGCACTAAGATGTTAGTAAAAAAAAAAAAAAATGTATGCCAATGACAGGAAGTAATGGTATATGTGTGTGTGTGCGTGCACTGTGCACGAGTGGACATCTAGGGGCGGGGTGTAGATTTTGGTCTCCCTGATGTTGACTCCTTAGCCACAGCCTTGGGTTGTTTAATACTGGACGAGTGTTTCATAACGGCCGTTGTGTGGGCCGTTTCGGGGCCGGTGCGTGGGCCGGTGTGTGGGCTGGTGCGTCTGAATGTCCCGGGCTGAATTTGTGTCCCAGTCCGCCCCTGCCAGGAGCTGTTACCGTCACTAAGGTCTTGATATTTTCACTTTCATAATTTCACTGGGCTGTATTTATTATATTCAATAACTCTCTAACCACATGCATTTGTACAAAACAGCTTGGCGTGTTAGGATGTATGAGAATATGGGCCCTATAAATCAGCTTTAGTGTTCCTGAATTCACATATTGTTCCTGTGCTCCAGGACAGGCCAGTCAATATTTTTTTTTGATCCACTTTTTCTCCTCCTTTTGTTTATTTTTCTCCCATCCCAATTTAGCCGTGCCAATTCTCCCCTCCCCTGTCTTGATCCTTGCTCGCATGTGCCCCCCACTGGCTGGCTGTAGGGAGGATAGAAGCCCATCACATGTCCCCTCCGCTACATGTGGAGGCAGCCAGTCACATCTTTTCACCTGCCAGCGCGGACTTTCATTTGGCGAGGACGAGTAACGTGTAGGAGGCTCACACTGCCCCCGCCATTTTCCTGTCTTTTGCTGTGCAGGCGCCCCAACAGACCTGTAGGAGTCGCTGTTCACAACGACCAGACTACCACCCATCGACTTCCCTCCCGCTAACTCTGCCAATTGAGTCAGTATGACGGCCGGCTCAAGCCGGAGGCAACGCTGACAGCCGGATTCGATACCGGTGTCTCTTGCGTTGGTGACGAGCGCAATGTCCGCTGTGCCACCCAGCCGCAGGCCAGTCAATATTTGTGACTCAGTGAATCAATGGTCACTGGCAGGCTCTTCACATTCGTCACTCGTCCTTTGACTGGACTAGCGAGGCTCACCAGCCCCACGTGACCATGGAAGTTTAATAGCACGGTCTTATCCATCCCACCGCCTGAAAAGGATCCAATTCAGATAGAGAAGTGAGGGGTATTTCAACATACGAGCGAGTCCACACACCAAGGGGTTACAGTTCAAGTTCAAGTTCAAGTTCTTTAATAGTTGTCATACAGAAGTACAGAATACTTTCATACAAAATGCTTCTTACTGTTACGCTCCAGAGACTGTGCTAGACAAGATAGTATCAAATAACATAATAACATAATATAGCATGTAATTTAGAAGAAGAAAAATGAGGTCACAGTGTTCGGTATAGACATATGTACAATGTTCTGAGTTACCATATAATATACAATACTATGCAGTGTACTAATGTACAGTACTATCTAGTGCAAAGCAGAAATGGGATGAGGTACAATTTTAGGTACAATTTACAGTAAGGTGTACGAGTTGTAGTGCAATCCTTCATCCATAAATATAAAGTGTGGGGAGTGGGTGCTACAGTGTGTTTGTTTAAAGTGGGTGTGTGCTATAAAGTGTGTGGAGTGGGTGCTACAGTGTGTTTGTTTAAAGTGAGTGTGTGCGTGTGGATGTGTGTGCTATGTGCGTTTGGTGGTTGTTGTTGTGTAGTGTTCATTCATTGTTCGTTTAGCAGCCTGATGGCCTGGGGATAGAAGCTTCTTCTGAGTCTTTCTGTGCTCGCCTTGAGACTCCGGTATCGCTTGCCTGACCGCAGCAGTTCAAAGAGGCAGTTGTTCGGGTGACTGGAGTCTTTAATGATTCTCTTAGCCTTGCCCTTGCAACGCTTGTTGTAAATGTTCTGGAGGGTGGGGAGCCCCCCTCCAATTGTGCGTTCGGCTGAACGTGTCACTCTTTGTAGTCTGCTTCGGTCTTGTGCAGTGCTATTCCCAAACCAGGAGGTGATGTTGCCGGTCAAGATGCTCTCTATTGTACATGAGTAGAAGTTCTTAAGGATCTTCTGACTGACTTGGAACTTCCTTAGGCGCCTGAGGAAGTAGAGGCGTTGTCGTGCCTTCTTCACAACACTGTCAATGTGTGTGGTCCATGTCAAGTCCTCGGATATGTAGGCTCCGAGGTACTTAAAGCTGTTGACTCTCTCAACCGGTGCCCCGTCGATGCTGAGGGGGCTGTAGTCCTTGACCCCCGACCTCCTGAAGTCCACAATCATCTCCTTTGTTTTGCTGACGTTCAGGGAGAGGCTGTTTTCCTGGCACCATCCCGCCAGGACCTTGACCTCTTCCAGGTAGGCCCTCTCGTCGTTGGCAGAGATCAGGCCCACCACCACTGTGTCGTCAGCAAATTTGATGATTGTATTGCTACTCCGCTGAGCCACACAGTCGTGTGTGTACAGGGAGTAGAGGAGGGGACTCAGAACACAGCCCTGGGGGGCCCCTATGTTGAGGGTGATGGATGAGGAGGTGCAGTTGCCTGCTCTCACCACCTGGGGTCTGCCAGTCAGGAAGTCCAAGACCCACTGGCAGAGGTCATAGCCCAAGCCCAGGTCCCTGAGCTTGGCTATGAGTATGGAGGGGACTATGGTATTGAATGCCGAGCTGTAGTCGATGAATAGCATTCTCACATAGTTCCCCTGCCTCTTGTCCAGGTGTGATGCTGCTGTGTGCAGCACATGGGCTATGGCGTCCTCCGTGGACCTGTTGGGGCGGTATGCAAATTGCAGGGGGTCCATGTTGATGGGGAGGGAGGAGCAGATGTAGCCCTTTACTAGCTTCTCAAAGCACTTCATGGCTATGGAGGTGAGAGCTACAGGGCGGTAGTCGTTGAGGCAAGCAGGCTTGGATTTTTTGGGTACAGGGATAATAGTGGACTTCTTCAGGCAGGTGGGGATGACAGCCTGTTCTAAGGACAGGTTAAATATGTCAGTGAATACTGGGGCCAGTTGGTCGGCACAGACTTTTAGGACGCGGCCGGGGATGCCGTCCGGACCTGCTGCCTTCCTGATATTCACTTTTTTAAAGGTCCGCCTCACCTCATGCTCTGTTACCCTGAACACTGCGCCTCCATCAGCAGCCGACCCCCCCCCCCCCCATTGCCGTGGCTTGTGAGCTGGTGTTGTTATTACCAGCATCAAACCTCGCATAGAAGGTATTGAGGTCATTTGCTAAGGAGATGTCACTGTTCAGTTTGAGGGAGGCGCCTTTGTAGTCTGTCATCGTTTTGAGCCCCTGCCACATAGCTCTAGAGTCAGCTTGTTCAAACTGGAGTTCAATTTTATCCCTGTAGCGCCGTTTGGCCTCTGACACTGTCCTCCTTACGTTGTATCGCGCCACCTTGTGGTCATTCATGTTGCCTGCCACTAGGCCGTCGTTGTATGCTTTGGTGCGCTCTCTCAGAGCTTCACGGATGGATTTGTCTACCCAGGGTTTTTGATTTGGGTAAACTCTCATTTTGGTAGTGGGGATTGTTTCTTCCACCCTAGTACAAACATAGTCCAGCACTGTCTCCGTGTAGACATTAATGTTATCTGTGTTGCGGAACACATTCCAGTCTGTGCAGTGAAACACAGACCGGAGCGTCTCCTCTGACGTCAAATCCCATTTCTGCACCTCTCGCGAGACTACAGGAGTACTTTTAATTCTCTGTTTGTACTTTGGTGAAAGAAAGATTGACGCGTGATCTGATTTACCAAAGCCACTATCAGAATGAGCCTTGTAGCCACCTTTAAATTGCGTGTAACAGTGATCTAGGATGTTACCGCCTCTGGTGTTGCAAGTCACATGCTGATAGAAGTCAGGTAATACCTTTCTCAGATTGGCGCTGTTGAAATCGCCCAGCACCAAAATGGCGGCGTTAACGTTCGTCGCTTGTATTCTATTTACCTCGTCGTGGAGTCTGGAGAGCGCGGCGTTGTTGCTGGCTTGCGGTATTACAATAGTATTACTATAATAATAATAATAATGCAGGACTTTGGAGAAGTCTTTATTTGGCATGCAGTGACACATGCGATGGGCGGCACACACACATGCAATAGACCTGTCTCAAACCCTGCCCCTTTTCTTGATCCTCCAATCACAGCTGTCGCTTACCTCTGACTTCCTCGTACAAAAGTCAGAGGTAAGCGACAGCTGTGATTGGAGGATCAAGAAAAGAGGGCAGGGTTTTGAGACAGGTGGATACAATCCTACCTGGAGGGGAGGGAACAGATGGTGGAAGTAAACGGTACCCTATCCCCCCCCCTCACAGTGAGCTGTGGTGTTCCACAAGGAAGCATACTAGGACCGCTACTATTCCTAATTTATGCAAATGACATGTCGTCAGCTTGTGACTGCAACTTGTTCCTGTTTGCGGACGACTCAGCCCTGCTGGTCTCTGACAAGAACAAGTTACAGGTTGAAAAAGCCCTCAGCTCGGAACTAGGCAAAATCTGCATATGGCTCGCCGACAACAAACTATCATTACACATGGGCAAAACAGAGTCCATTCTCTTCGGTTCAAATAACAAACTCAGCAAGACTGACGGCTTCTCGGTTACAGTGGGTGACAATATTGTCACAAGGAAAGATGAAATTACCTACCTGGGTTCCATCCTAGAGGCTAATCTTTCCTGTGACAAAATGGCATCCAATGTAATAAAAAAAGTCAACCAACGAACGCGATTCTTGTACCGGATCTCCTCTCTGGTAAACAAGAATACCCTGAAGACTCTAGCAGGAGCACTCATTCAAGGGTACTACGACTATGCTTGCACCTCATGGTACCAAAGCACCTCAAAGGCACTAAAAAACAAATTACAAACATCTCAAAACAAGCTAGTCAGACTACTACTTGACCTGACTCCTAGAACCCACCTCACCCCTGCCCACTTTGACAACCTAGGATGGCTTAGAGTAGACGACAGAGTACAGCAACTTGCAATGGGCCTGGTCTACAAGATACACTACGCGACCAAGGTACCCATGTACATGTCAAAATACTTCCCAAAGGTCAGTGAATACCACGATCACAACACCAGAGGGAGCTCCACAAATCATGTAAAACCCAGATTCGGCTCAAACAAGGGACTAAACACGTTTCGCAATTATGCCACATCAATGTGGAACGCCCTGCCTAAAGCTGTAAAGGAATGTGAATCACTACCCACCTTCAAAAACACTCTCAAAAAACACCTACGTGAGACTGCAATTCGAAACTGGCCCCTACAAATGTCCTAACCTAGTTGTACAGTAAATGACCAAGTAAGGCTTTGTCAACATTCCAATGTACAGTGTAAAATGTGTGTGTGTCCCCTACCCAACCCCCCCCCCCCCCCCCCCCCCCACCTCCAATGTACAGCCCTCACCCAACCCACCCAACCCCACCCCACCAACCTCCTCCAATGTACAGTTTCTACGCCAAATGTATATACACTCCTTTTCTGGACACTTTTGTATCACAAACAGTACTGTATTTGCAAATCTGATATGTCATAAATGTATAGATGTAGCAGTACTGTCTATCTGTATGTCATGTATGTCATATATGTTATGATGAATTGAAAATGGGGGACCCTGGTGGAAACAAGACGAAAGTCTTTCTCTGGTCTGCATCCCCTTAACAATTGTATGTATTGAGATGTACTGTACTGTACCCATTCTGCAATCTGTTAATAAACTTTTCAATCAATCAATCAATCAATCCATTGTTGGGTCGCCGATGCGATTTGAGTCTCTGCACTTGACCCCCCAAGGGCAGCCGGGAGCAGATAGGGGCGTCGGGGACGCGACAGCGTTAGCGATCTGTTGTGCATATTTTTCCATTGAGTTTCTCTTATCGGGGGGAAATCCTTGTGAACACGGGGAGAACATGCAAACTCCACACAGAAAGGCCTGGGAGATACCCCACCTGGGTACCCGGCAACGTGGAAACCTGGTCCCCAAGCGGGAATCGAACCCTGGACCTTCTTGCTGTGAGGTGACAGTGTTAACCACTACACCACCGTGCCGCCTCTTACTACAGTATTACTAAGTGGTTTGGCTTCAACCTCCTCGCACATGCAACACTATTTCCTAAAGCTACCATTCACAAAGGGAGCCCTCAACTTTTCTATGTCACTAGGATGTAAAATGTGGGGCTTTTCCATGAGCTCTCACACCTCAAATTAAAATCAATAATGTGTGTGTGAGCTTTCACACCTAAACAAAAGAAAAAAAGATAGTCTTCTACTATCTTGCACTTTTCCGCTAAATTATCTTCCTTGCCTATATTACTACCTACTATACCAGGGGTTCTCAAACCTTTTTATACCACGACCCCATTTTTTTGGGCGACCCCACACTTATGTATTGCGTAATTCCAACGTGGAAATAAGGAATATCAAAATAAAAGCACACATTGTTGAACTTGATCATGCATATTTATTAGAAAATGAAATTACAGCACTATATTATCAATGAAATGAATGAATATTATCAACAAAAGCAACGGAATTGTTTCTGTATACACATTTATAAAACTAGGCATATTTTGCCAAAATATGTTGCCAGAACATATGTTCACGTGCGCTTTGGCGGAGATCCGCTTCTACTCTGAAAATCCGGCCTCAGAGAGGTACTGTATGTTGATGCGAAGGGGATACGCTTTCTCAGCGCAGCATTACTGTAAGGGTTCATCATTTCCTGGCCAGGCTTCGCCTGCTGCTCCCTCCTCCCCACCTCTCCATGGACTTCCTTCACGCATGAACTTTGTGAACAGTCGTGTCTCGTTCATAGACAATGCTCTACTGCCATCCTGTGGCCTACTTCAGTTGGTGCAGCCCTGCGGGCATCTCTGTTTTTCTGTATTTATTGATCTCCTGTCTGTCATCACTAATCTCTGCTGTCTGTGTATCTGCTGTCTGTGCTGTGTCCCATTGTCTAGTCCAGTGATGTCTCCCCTGTGTCTGTATCTATTGTTATTTAGTCTCATCATGTTTAGTCCTTACTAGTGTCTGTCTCCCCAGCTGTCACTCATTATTAATCAGCCTCTGTATTTATGCCTGTGAGCCCCTTGTCTTCCCTGGGCGTCATTGCGTTTCCTGCATTGCTCTGTGTGTTTGGTTCTCCCCGTGGTCTGTTCCTGCCGTTTGCGGAATAGAGACTTGTTTGTCGTGAAACTCCCTGTGTATCCTGTATTCGCCTGTTTACTCACCGGTTAACGTTTTGCACCGTGCGCCGCTTCCAGTCTAGCTGTGTTTTGTTCTCATTTGTTTTCTAGCTTCCTCAGTTTAGTGTCGCTACTGTTTGTTTTGTTTTCTTTATTTTAAGTGTCTCTTCTGCGAGTGTATGCAGCGCCGTCTTGTGACGTGTTTATTGTTTTGTACGTTTTGGAGACTTGCTCTTTCTCTCTCTTTTCTTTTCATTACCAAGTAACTCGAATTAAAGGAGCAGTGCTCAAATTCGAGAATCTACTTCTACCTCTCCTCGTGTCTGTTCTGCGTTTGGGTCTTCCGCCAACACAATCCTTAACAATTACACAACACTGGGTACTCGTTCCGGACTGAACTTTGCGAGGGCCTGTCCAATGAACTTGACTTTCAGGATCGTCACAAAAATGACAAATTGTCCGCGCTCTCTCTCTCCGAAGTTGTAGTTCTAGTGGCTACAGATGATGAGCTTCAAATAATTTTTTGCAACATCCTGTTCCTACAAAATGCCACCAAGCAGAATAAATACCCCAAAATCTCTGCTGATTATCCCGGAGTGCCACTAACAGAGTTTCTTAACCTTTTCTGTGCCAAAAAGTACTATACTAGTGTTTCGTCGCCAACGCTTGAGCGCCAAAAACGAGTAGTTTTTGGATCCTTTGATCTTTTTCCTTTTATCCCCGTTCTATACACTCAGCCGGAGCTCCCTAGGTCTCCCTGGCACATCTGCCTATGTTGGAATTACAATGACGATCGAATCTCGCCAGGTGGCAGTATCGCCTACCTTTTGAACTGGGGATATCACTTGTCTTCCAGTACTGACTTACCTCCGGCTGTTTCCGCCTAGGAGTGGATCACAACATAGCAATCGGTGGAAGATTAGGTGCATCAGAGCTATTATTTCCCGTATGGTATAGCCATGCCCAATATACACAAGTAATTGCGATCGCCATGGGATCGACTGGGATTTATTCATTTTGGAGTATCTTCTGACTGAGGTAAGGTCTATCTTAGGTAACCTGCTCGTATTTTTTTTACGTAAAACATGCTTCTGTACCGATCAGTGTTGTATTTTACCGGACCTAAAACATGCTACGCATAACGATCACATTTTCTAGTTAATTGCTATATTGACATTACTATGGCCCATTCAACATCGATTATCTATCGTTCAGGATGTGGGAACGTTATATTTTTTCATTCATACATTGTTGTGTTAACACATTCCCTGCCACGCTTCTATCCATCAATGTAGGCTCACTGCCACCACTCTAAGCCTATGGAGATGTTTACCTTCTTTGCAGGGCTATAACTTTTTAAATTGTATTGCTAAATTGACATTACTATGGCCCATTCAACATCGATTATCTATCGTTCAGGATGTAGGAACGTTATACTTTTTCATTCATAGATTCTTCCAAAAATACCTTCTAGAATATAAGTATGTTTTTATCGTTTTCTGCAGTAATTCATAGAACGTGAGTTATAGGCATAAACGCATATATAGATTATCAACTGCCGTTTATTGCCGATACACGCTATATAAAAAAATTCAACTGTACATGATCGTATACGTTATGATTCATCATGCGCGGATGAAAGGGGGGGGGGGGTCGTTTATAATTCCGTGATCGTCAGTAAATGCTTTATGTAGTATGGGTGATATATTGATCTGATGGTTTGCAGTGAAATGAATAAACAATCGGGCTGAAAATAACGTGTCCTCTTACCATTCGCAGATGAGACTTAAGGAAAAATATCCCAATTATTTGACGCCGATCTCCTAGATCCATTTCCGGTTTGTATGGCGTAATAAACGCCGAAATCATATAGATTATTGAGTTTAGAAAGCGATCCAAATGCACTATAGTGTTTGTCTGGATCCACGTAACAAGATATTACTGCCGGAGGGATTTCTTTGATGCACCAGCGCCACTTCCGGTTTTGGTGAGAGTGTAACTCGCCCGACCATCCACCAGGCGTCGGTATTGAGGCGTTGCAATCTCATACAGGGTGCCGCTACAGTCCGGAGAGAGACTGGATGAATTATGAATGCCATGGCGAAAATTTTTATATTGATCCCAAAAACGACTTATGCCGTTGTTGGCGTTCAACGCATGGCGGGCAATAGCGGCGTAAGTCGTTCTTGGCGACCAATGTGTTAAAGCCACCGGAGAGTTTGAAATGTCGACAGCAACTGGCGTACCTTCAAACAGCAGTTCCAGCTGTATCTCGTGGCCTTGGGACTGGAAAACAAGTTGGATTCCAGGAAGGTAGCATTACTTCTAACAATAGCCAGGCCATAGAAGTGTACACTACATTTGTGTATGAAGAGGAAGAGGATAACATAAAATTGGATAAAGTGTTTGAGAAATTTGATGCTCATTGCTCTCCAAAAAAGAATGAAACATAATGAGAGATATGTATTTCGTTCTCGGATGCACCAGCAAGGGGAACCTTTTGATACTTTTCTGACTGACCTGAAGCTTAAAGCACATTCATGCAACTTTTCAACACTGAGGGATTCCCCGACCAGAGACCAGATTGTTTTTGGAGTGGAGGATAAAAAGGTCAGAGAAAGGCTACTGAGGGAAACAGAGCTGATACTAGAAGGGGCCATCAAGATCTGCCATGCGAGTGAGCTGTCCCAAATGCATGTGAGGACATTCAGTGAGATGGCAGCAGGCACAGCAAATGTGGGTGATGGTGTGGATGTGGGTGCCATTTCAAGCACAGGAAAAAGACACACAAAGACACCTGCACAGTGGACGGACGACAGAGTGTTCAGCTGCAAGCGCTGTGGCTCGCAGCACAAGCCAAGGCAGTGTCCACTGTCCAGCCTTTTGTAAGCAATGCTTTAATTGCCAGGGGAGCAACCACTTTGCTACACAGTGCTTCTCAAAAGGAAAAGAGAGGAGGGCAGGAAGATGTGTAAACAGGGTGGAGGACACTGATCTCTGAGTGACTCAGAGAATGAGACATTTTTTGTTGCCACAGTGAACAGTGAAGTGAATGCTATTAGAGAAGATAAAATGGATAGCACCACTGTGGATAAACAGGACTCTATAGTCACAATGAAATTGGACACTGGAGCAAAAGCCAACTTGATCAGCATGTCTGACATCAAAGAAATTAAAGATAAGCCAAATATAAGAAAGAAAACTCTTGTAATGAAAGACTACAATGGACAGAGGATTGACTGTCTCTAGGCACATGCACGCTGAATGTAACAGTGAAAGAAAAAGTGCACCACCTATTCATTTCTGTTGTTGCTGAAGGACTTGATTCACTGCTGGGTGATAAAGCCTGTGAAGACTGGTGAAAAGCGTGTATTGCATCAACACACCTGTGAGTACACCAAGTGACTCTGTTGACTCAATAAGAAATACTAAAGTAACCCCAAATCTCTTTCAACTGCAAGTAATGAATAAGTGCAAGAGTCCAAAACGTGATAGTATTCCATGTCAGACATCTTGGTTGGCAAACAACAGGTGATGGTGATCAACTAGCGGGTGATTATTGTCAAATGACAACCGTGGCCAATGAGCCTTGGCACTGCAACATACTCGTTGGCAAGTCATGTCATGAGAATATATGAATACATAGCAAGGATAGAGTGCTCAGAACCAAAATGGCGGGTGCAGGGTTCGGGGACGACAGCTGCGTTCATGCGGTGTCAGGTTTATTGAATGAATATTGAGTTCCCCGACGCGGAACTAAAGCCCTGAACAGCCCACCGAGTCGGATGAACAATGTCCGAACATCTGAGAACGTTTTGGAATGCGGGTTGCTGAGTCGCGGCCGCTATAGGGTTAATAATAATAATAATAATAACTTTATTTGTATAGCACTTTTCATACAGAAGTTGCAGTTCAAAGGTTAAGGCAGTTCAGTCACAACGAAAACCCAACGGAAACTTTTTTTCCTAAACCTTTTCGTAGAATACAGTAGAGAACGACCATGTTTTCTACAACCAAGATGTTGTTTTTTACTTTGTTATTGGTACAACGTCTCTCCCAACGTTGGCACATGAATCCCAACAGAGGGAAAAAAAGAATTCTTCTCTAAATACTCTGAATCGGGTCGTCTGAGTTTCCAAGGACCACATGAATGGGCTTACAAGTACTATTTTTGAAGACCTAAAGACTGGGGTTGGGGTCAATTAATTGGATTTCACCACTCTGTGTCCACAATCAATTATTTCATAATAGGTTAGATTGACAAACTGTTCAGACCACAACCCTCATGAAAAAGTATGATAATAGTTTGATGGTAATTTTCTTTTGAACACCAGCCATTGTATAAATACTTGCCCATGATACTACCATGGTAAAATCCATCATGTTATGAATATTTTGTACTATTTAAACCATGATACCAATTGTAATATCATGGTATTTCTATAATTTCACTACCATCATCACAGTGACCAACATATTATGGAAATACCATGATACTCGTTTGCAGTGGAGGAAGAAGTATACAGTTTCTTTTAATTAAGTAAAAGTAGAAATATCCAAAATAGTACTTGTTTTGTACACTGATATTGAACGTACTTACGTAGTAAAAGTACATATTCTACATGGTGTTCTGGTATTTCATTTCTTGGTTGAAATTATTTCTTGATCCTCTTGAAGTTGGCAAGCTTAAAATGTAAATTTCTTTCATAAATCTTTGCAATGTTTTTTTCTATGCAAAATATGTTTTCTTTAAAGTAACTAGAAACTGATGGATTCAGATAAAGGTAGATGAGTAAAACATACAACGTTCTTTTGAAATTAGTAAAGGTACAAGCTCCCTGCAATAAAAGTACTCAAAATAAAGAATCAAAATGCTTAAATTAAGTACAGTGCTTGAGTAAAAAATACTTAGTTATCTGAGAGTTGCCCTGCTGGAGAATGACTTTACAATTACCTCAAACTGTACAGTACATGATGAGGCTGGATAAGGACTTCACAGTTACCTATTATCAATTGATCAGTTATCAAAATATTATTAAAATATTAATTATTTTATTGGAAAGTAGATAATTTAAGGAATAATATGCAAACAATAGATAATTAAAAATCGTATTTATTAATAAAGAATGAAAGATAAAAAAAATTAATTTAATTTTGATAGTGTGAAGTAATGTGATGGAATGGATAAAGAATAACAAACTAGTTCTAAACATATCAAAGACAAGTAGCATCCTTTTCGGTTCAAACCATACTCCAAGAACGAACCCAGTCTTGAAACCTTTGATAAGTGATGTGGTAATTAATCAAGTCCAGGAGACTAAACTCCTAGGAGTAACATTAGACAGTAAATTGTCATGGTCACACCATATTAGTAGTGAAAATGGGAAGAGGGATTTCTGTTGTTAAAATATGTGCTCATTTGTTACCACTAAATTCTATCAAACAGGTCATTCAAGCTCTGGTTTTGTCAAATCTTGACTATTGTCCTGCAGTATGGTCGAATGTAACAACGAATAAACTGAAAAAATTGCAAATGGTACAAAACAAAGCAGCACGTATAGCACTTTGCTGTGAGTACAGAACTAATGTTGCAGCGATGCACAGTTGTTTAACTTGGTTACTTGTCAAACATAAGTTACTCTGCTCACTCCTTGTGTTCATTAGGAATATTCTTGTTACAAAGATCCCCTCAATTTTATATAACAATTTATCTATACGTTTTGACAGACACAACCATTCCACCAGACATGCTTCTGCACAAGGTTTTACACTTCCAAAAGTGAGGTAGAATGCAATGAAGCGAACTGTCATGTTCCGTGGTATGCAGGAATGGAACTCTCTTCCCAGACATGTTAAGCAGGAAAATAGTAAATGTCGGTTCAGAATCTTGGTAAAACAACATTTTCAACCAAAGAAATGGACATTTCCTGATAGATAGTGTGTACGTAAATGAAAATGTATGTGTCTGATAAAGAAATAGGGATATACGTAGATGAAAAGGTATGTGTCTGATATGGATATATTATTAGAAGATTGTATAATTGGTTGATATGAACATAGATAATGTATGTAAAAGTATAGTATATTATGCTGTATTGTATTATGAATTAATTATGAGTAGGTATTGTTGTATTGTATTATGAATTGATTAGGAGTATGTATTGTTGTTTTGTATTATGAATTTGATAAGGAGTGTTTATTGTTGTTTTAATTGTCTGTATGCCATGTGAATGTTGTGATGTATAAAGTCTAACTGTATTTTACGTGTTATGGACCCCAGGAAGAATAGCCACAGCACTGCTCTGGCTAATGGGGATCCAAATAAACTTAAACTTAAACTTAAACCTCATATACAGTACATGATCAGGCTGGAGAATAACTAAAATAATACTTTACAGTTACCTCATACTGCACAGTACATGATCAGGCTGGAGAAGAACTAAAATAATACTTTACAGTTACCTCATACTGTACAGTACATGATCAGGCTGGAACAGAACTAAAATAATACTTTACAGTTACCTCATACTGTACAGTACATTATGAGGCTGCAGTAGAACTAAAATAATACTTTACAGTTACCTCATACTGTACAGTACATGATCAGGCTGGAGAAGAACTAAAATAATACTTTACAGTTACCTCATACTGTACAGTACATGATCAGGCTGGAGAAGAACTAAAATAATACTTTACAGTTACCTCATACTGTACAGTACATTATGAGGCTGCAGTAGAACTAAAATAATACTTTACCTACTGGTTGTGACTGTTGTGATCCTTCCCTGCTTGTTATTATAAACATATTATCATTTGAACTGCACCTTGTGGGATTACAGTTATTCTGTGACTATGGATTACCTAATGGATATAAATAACTGTTGGAATAACCCACTCAGACTAAATACAATGCTGCATGTTGGAAGCGCTTAACTATGCACAGCTTGAACTATATGCTGCTTCTGGTGTGTTTCTCCACAGCTGCGCCTAGAACATTGGGCATTTTTGTCTAATTGATACGTGATTAGGTGCAGCTGTGAACAACTGACCTTGATGATATGATATTTTAATTTATATTGCGCCCCGTATGGTAAGTTATTGTTGTAGGTAAGTGTACTGCTTGCCCAGTACACACTGTGCTCCATTAGGGTGGTGGGGACACCTTTCCCCCAGCCCCACCCCACTCAACCGCATCACCCTGTGTGACTCACCAGTGGACACTGTGGAGTCCTTCCGCTTCCTGGGAACTATCATCTCCCATGACCTCAAGTGGGAGCTGAGCATGCAGAGGATGTTCTTCCTGTGGCAGCTGCATTTCTACACAGCCATCATTGAGTCCATCCTCACCTCCTCCATCACAGTATGGTACGCTGCAGCCACGGCCAAGGACAAAGGCAGGCTGCAGCGTGTCATCCACTCTGCTGAGAAGGTGATCGGCTGCATTCTGCCAACCCTCCAGGACCTGTACGCCTCCAGAACCATGAAGCATGCAGGCAAGATTGTGGTCGACCCCTGCAATCTGTTTGAGACACTCCCCTCTGGCAGGAGGCTGCAGTCCATCAGGGCCAAAACCTCACGCCCACAAGAACAGCTTCTACCCCTCTGCAGTGAGCCTCATCAACAAGAACAGCTTCTACCCCTCTGCAGTGAGCCTCATCAACAAGAACAGCTTCTACCCCTCTGCAGTGAGCCTCATCAACAAGAACAGCTTCTACCCCTCTGCAGTGAGCCTCATCAACAAGGATCGGTACCCCCACTGACACCCCCCACTGTGTTACATTAACACCCCCCTACTGGACTATATATTTGTAAATACAATCAAAACTCTTCATCTTCATACTTGTTCATACTTCACTGTTCATAGTTCTTGCACATTACTGATCAATTGCACAGCCCTGCTAAATATTCCATCCCACTGTATTGCTATTTTTATTTTTATTCTAGTATTAGTGTATATACTTGACCACATCATGCACAGTTGTACATCTCTGGCCTATTAAAATTTTGTATTTTATAATTATATTCTATTCTATTGATGCTTCTATTCTAATTTAGTTTATATACCATTTTATTTTATTCTACTGTAATTGTCTATCGCACCAAAAACGACCAAATAAATGTCCTTGTATGTGAAAACTACTTGGCAATAAAGACCTTTTTGATTCTGATTCTGATTCATGGCCATTGCATGCCGGATGTGTAATCACAGGCATTTTCATTGAGTGCATGATTAGCCCTGTGACTGTATGTAACCAGAGTGCAAAACCTGAGTGTGAGTAAGTATAGAAGTAGTGATATATACACTTTTGTGGATGGTAGTTTGCACCCCTCTATTTAAAAGTGTGGCCAGTCTGCTCTCCCCTCAGATACGACAACCTCCACCCTCCTCTCAGGCCTCTCAACCTCCTTCGACAAGCTCTGTCCCCTCGCTGAGAAACCTGCCTGCCTTTCCACCACAGCCGGCAGATGAAGTGAGAGAAAAAAGACAGAGCCTGAGAGCGGCCGAGAGAAAAGGACCCACCTCACCGGTGACATCACTATTTATCATCACCTCTTGTCAACATTCTTCAAAAATATTACTACTGCCAAAAACGTCTTTCTTTCACCATAAAACGGACGCCTTGGCTAAGAACCTCCGCAAACTGCATGCCACCGTGCCCTCCCTCCCCCCCCCCCCCCCCCCCCCCCTCGCCCACAGAACATCTGCAGCTGCTTCTCCCAACGCCCCCACCCACTTTAAGAGCCTCATCTTTCACTCTGTCATCTTTCTCTCCCATTACAGACGCTGAAGCTCTGACACTGGGTGACGTTGAACTGTCCCACTATACATGCCAGCTGGACCCAATACCCTGCCCACTCCTCCAGACGAACGCACCAGACATCCTCCCGTTCCTGACCGCAACCATAAACTCCTCTCTAAATCACTTGAATGCGCTGTATCCAACCAGCTCACTGATTATTTATTACAGAACGACCTCCGACCTATAGACCCAAATCAGTCAGGCTTCAAGACCGGTCACAGAGGCTCTTCGCTTAGCAAGAGGCCTCTCCTCTGTCCCGATTCTTCCGATTCTCCTGATTCTCCTGGACCTGTCAACAGCCTTCGACACAGTCAACCGTCAAGATCCTCTGGAGTTGTAGATTCTGCGTTGGCATGGCTGTCATCCGTACCTTGATGACCGCTCCTACCAAGTATAATGGATAGGCACCCTGTCGGCCCCCACCCCTACAGGCAGGTGTCCCCCAGGGCTTTGTCCTTGGACCCCTCCTCTTCTCTCGACCAACCACCTCAAACTGAACCTGAGCAAAACGGAGCTGATTCACTTGCCGGCTGAATCCTCCCCACTGACGGACCTTTCAATCACAGTGGAGAACGTAGCCATAGTCCTTGACAACCGGTTGAACTACTCTGCTCACATCGCCTCAAAAACCATAACCTGCCGATTTATTCCTGAGCAATGTGAGAAAGATCCACCCCTTCCTGACAAAAGAAGCCACCCAACTCCTCCTGCAATCAACAGTCATGTCTCACCTCAATTACTGTAATGCACTGCTATAGCTGGTTTACCTGCTTCCACCACCAAGGCACTTCAACTCATACAGAATGCAGTGGTCCGCCTTATCGCCAATCTACCAATGTCAGCCCACGTCACTCCACTTCCCATATATACAGCTGCACTGACTTCCCATTACCGCACAAATCCGCTTCAAGGTCCTTGACCTGGCATATTGTGCAGCGAGGGGAACGGCTCCCTCCTACCTTTGGTCAATGGTCTCTACTGTAACTACACACCCTCAAGACCCCTCCGCTCTACATCTTCTGGCAGCCTGAGACCCACTCCTATTAGGGCTCCTGGGGGGGGTCATCAAAGAGAAGCAAGCTATTCTCTGTCCTCGCTCCATGAATTAATTTCCCACCAGTCAGGACAGCCAAAACCTGCCAAATTTTCCGCTGTCGACTAAAAACACACATCTTCAATCAATATATGAAATATAATTACTGTCTTCTTACTGTCTTTGACTATTATGTACTTGCTACTAAGTAATCTACTATGCCTATACTACTACCTACTATGCTAATATGTCTATACTACTATGCACTCAAGAATGTAGCACTCAAGTTCGACACTATTTCACGAACAATATCACTTACCCTTAGCTGCCAGAGTTGTACAGTACCTTTCCTGCTGATTTGTCTCTATAAATTACTAAATGTAAATGTAGTACAGTATGTGCCACCATTTGGCGCCTCTATTAATCTTGCTCAGTGTTGTTGAGCCAGTCCAACTACAGACTGCTGCGGTCACGTGAGGTACCCTGTCACCAGTCCACCAGGTTCAGGCCACTAGCAAGCAGTCGGAAAAGGGGGATTTCCTACCCTCTAGCTCCTATTGTGTTTTGCGTTATTGTAATACATGTTCCAAATAAAGATGTACCTCTGTTACACAATCATCTGTCGTCCTGCTGTGGAACCTGTGGAGACTAGTCCAGGTTGATTGCCTCGACATGTGACACTAAAATAAGACTGTACAGTTACCTCAAACTGTACAGTCCATGATTAGGCAGGACATTGAGTTCTGAATCTGACAGCTATAAACTCCCTTTCTGTCTCCTCAGGAATGAACTGGTGAGACTCACCCTTTGAGATACCGTCAACAACAGCTGAGAGAGAGAGAGAGAGAGAGAGAGAGAGAGAGAGAGAGAGAGAGAGAGAGAGAGAGAGAGAGGGAGAAAAAAAAGTTAATGTAAGTGGGTATAATAAGAGGTAATGAGTGGTGTATATTTGGGATCTCCTCTACATGACAGGAGCTACAGTATGTATTTATAACAGTGATAGATGAATGTTGGGAGCTATGACCCTGAATAGAACAGTAGATGTTCACACTCAAGTCATGCTGTATCCATTATGTGTCAGGATTGGGGGGGGGGGGGGGGGGGGGGGGGGGGGGGGGGTGTAGGACACACACGCAGACACACACAAAAAGGGGAATCTTAAAGTTACCCCACAGGGGTAACCACTGGAATCGCTGAGCGAGACTGCCTAGCAGTTGAAACAACAAGAAAACAATAGCACTAGAGGCAGAGAAAACCTAGAAGCATGAGCTTGGGACACTCCTCTACTATTGAGGGAAAAACATGAAATGGACAACAAGCATCCAAACACAGTCAACCAAACC
>NC_140173.1:145098424-145118424 GCF_963971535.1 Notolepis coatsorum
TGTGTCTCTCTCTCTGTGTCTCTCTCTCTCTTTCTCTCTCTGTCTGTCTGTCTGTCTGTCTGGACTGGGCTCTCTCTCTCCCCTCAGGGTCAGCTGTGCTGGACTGGCGCTCTCTCTCCCCTCAGGGTCAGCTGTGCTGACTGGGCGCTCTCTCTTTCCTCAGAGTCAACTGCATAAGAAGAACATCAGCAATCAATAATAATGGCTTGAATTCATACAGCGTTTTTCAGCCTTTTGAAAACACCCAAAGTAGTAGTAGTAGTAGTAGTAGTAGTAGTAGTAGTAGTAGTAGTAGTAGTAGTAGTAGTAGTAGTAGTAGTAGTAGTAGTAGTAGTAGTAGTAGTAGTTTATTCAGTCATCATCTCACACAATACAATATACACCATCATTTAACAATATTTGATTTTACAGTGACTGAGAAGGTACAGACTGAAGCAATGCTTATATAGCCTATGCCTGTCCTATATTCTTAACACAAATTAAAAATTAAGACTCCAAAACAGTATTCTAAAAGAAAATAGCAAAAGAAAAACAGTATTATTCACCCTTGTAGTTTTCAAAAATAGCTTTACAAACCATTTTCTTAAAAACCAAAAGCGAATTACTCATTCTTAACTGTATATCAGCATTGTTCCACAAAGCGCTTCACAGAAACCATCAAGCATTAACACTCACACAGTCATACGCTACTGGTGGTCGTGAGCAGCATCAGCAAACACAGCTTCCCTGTGGCAGACTGACGGAATCATGTCTGCTATTCAGCGCCAACCACCATCAACAACCTTCATAAATACATTCAACATTAATGGAATAGGCTAACTACCAACTTAGCTGTAGCAGTTAGCTGTTATATGCAATCACATTTGTTTAACTACGGGGTAGTAGTTGACCTAGTTGTTAGCTTAAGCTAGTTAGCTGTGGTTATCTACAAACATGTAGATGAGACTAATCGAGAACATGGCTAACTGTTGGGAATTCTAAGGTACATCTTATTTAAGCATGTAAAATGGCAACTAATCAATTCAATCAATTAGATTACCAATATTATATCAACATGAAAATTTGAAAGGGAACATAATAGTATTTTATTTTAGTATTTACTATTATAATATTAGTAGCCAATTAATTTGCAGCCCGTCCTAGGTTCTGATTGGCTCTCTAGGTTAGCACTTTAGCTTCTGATGCTGTGGTGGGCACTAGTCCTAACATTGCTAACTAAACTTTTAGTCAGAGAAAAAACGTCACGAGTCACGACTATTTACGTCCACGTGCTGTAAGGAATCAGGAATACGGAAAGCACATTGTCTTGTAATAGAATGACTGAAATCACTGCAAGAACTAGTATAGGCTAGCTAGCCCTCATGAACCGGCACACACCAACAGTAGAATATGCACTAGGCTACTGCACGCACCTGTCCTTCCACTTGAACTTCATCATCATTAGCAGCAGCAGCTACTCTAACGCCAGCCCTTCCTCTACTAAACATGTCTGTAATTTTAGAACATTGTTCTGCGTCTTTTACTAGCAATTCTAGCTTTTTCAGCTCCACCCTTTCTTTTTTTGCATTCTCCATTTCTGCGCTTCTAGGCCTACTCGCGGTTGGGAGGAAACGTGAATCTCATTCACTGATGTCTCATGTCTCATTCAAGACTGGCTAACAAAAGCATGTCTTTCACTTAACACCAAGAAAACAGTGTGTATGATGTTCACAAAGTCACCAGTAGAGGTCACTCACTCTAATGTGTTTCTGGGAGAGGCGGAGCTGGACATTGTACATTAATTCAAGTATCTTGGGGTCACATTGGACTCTACATTGACCTTCAAAAAGTAATGTGAAGAAAGTGACAAACACAGTCAAGTTTAACATCGAAAACTTCAGGCAGATCAGGCCCTGCCTGCCAGTTAATGCTGCAAGGATGTTTCTGCATTCAATGATTTTATCACACATCGAGTACTGTTTTATCAACTGGTCTCTTTCATATGTCACTACTCTTACACCAATAGAATTACTCTACAAAAAAGCCATAAAAGTATTTGATAGGAAACCAATTTCATTTCATCACTGTAATGTTTTAGAAAAACATAACATGCTAAGTTTCGAGAATTTCCAAGTTTTCAAATATACTTGCTTCATGTACAAGGTTCTGCATGGACTTGCCCCTCCCCCATTGAATGAGTTCATCCAACAGAAAGCAGACACTGGCATTACCACCAGGGCCATCAGTAGAGGGGACTGTAAGGTGCCTTTTCGGTATACTACCATTGCAAAAACTGTGTTCTCTGTTAAAAGTGGTAACTACTGGAATAGCCTACCAGTTGTGATTAGAGAGTGCCCTACATACTCCATGTTCAAGACCCATCTTAAACTGCATCTTAAGGCAAACCAGAACTGTGATCATTTTTAATCTGATTTAGTTTATGCAACTTGTTTATTGATTTATTGCCGGCCCACACACTGGCCCACACACCGGCCCACATAATGGCCCACACACCGGCCCACATACGGCCCACACACTGGCCCACACACTACACCGGCCCACACACTACACCGGCCCACACACTGGCCCACACACTGGCCCACACACCGGTACACACACTGGCCCACATTAGTGGCCCATACACCGACTCACACACCGGCCCACACACCGGCCCACACACTGGCCCACATTAGTGGCCCACACACCGACTCACACACTGGCCCACACACCGACTCACACACCGGCCCACACACCGGCCCACAGACTGGCCCACATACTGGCCCACACACCGGCCCACACACCGACCCACATACTGGCCCACACACCGGCACACACACTGGCCCACATTAGTGGCCCACACACCGACTCACACACTGGCCCACACACTGGCCCACAGACTGGCCCACATACTGGCCCACACACCGGCACACACACTGGCCCACATTAGTGGCCCACACACCGACTCACACACTGGCCCACACACCGGCCCACAGACTGGCCCACAGACTGGCCCACATACTGGCCCACACACCGGCCCACACACCGTCCCACATACTGGCCCACACACCGGCCCACACACTGGCCCACATTAGTGGCCCACACACCGACTCACACACTGGCCCACACACTGGCCCACACACCGGCCCACATTAGTGGCCCACACACTGGCCCACACACTGGCCCAAAAAAAAAAAAAAAAAAATTTTTTTTTTTTTTTTTTTTTTTGGACCAGCCCACTTTGGTTCCGGCCCATCGGGATTCGTCCCGAACGTCCCGATGGCCAGTCCGCCACTGCTGTGGTCTCTGGTCTGATTGCATGACTGAGTGCAGCTGTGCATATGCTGAGCTGCACTGAGGCAGTGTGTCAGTGGGGCTTGATTGCGAACAGCTGCGCACAGCGGTCATTATTGTCCCACAGCGGTCATTATTGTGTGATAACGGACCTCTGACGCGCGCTATTGACCAATCACAAGCAAGCATTTCGGCGAATGTGAAAACGCCATGTAATAAACTAAAATAAAACCCACATAAACCGTGATCCATCACAGGACCCCCTCCCTAAGGAACGGCACTCAACGTTCCTGCCACGTGCTGGAAGACGCAGACGGAACTCCCGGATAAGTTCCGGATCCAATATGTTCCTCTGGACCATATCCCTCCAAGTCAAGTTTCAAGTTTCTTTAATAGTTGTCATACACTGGCGGCTAGGTGGTGCAGTGGGCAAGGCACTCACCACCAATGCTGGAGACGCTGGGTTCGAGCCCCGGCTCGGGAGGGCTGTCCCGGTCAGAGCGGTCGAGGCGACGGGAGAGCACGTCAGCCTTCAGATTCTTAGAACCTGGACGGTAAGACAGACTGACGTCGAACCTGTTAAAAAAAGAGCGCCCACCGAGCTTGGCGAGGGTTCAGGTGTTTGGCCTCCTGGATGTAAGCCAGATTTTTGTGGTCTGTCCAAACCACAAACTGGTGCTCTGACCCCTCCAGCTCTTCTAAGGCCAATTTCACCGCTAAGAGCTCCTTGTTACCCACGTCATAATTGCTCTCAGCCGGCAGGAGTCGCAGAGAGAAGAATGCACATGGGTGCAGCTTCTGGTCATGAGGAGATCGTTGGGATAACACTGCCCCAACCCCTACATCTGAGGCGTCCACCTCGACAATAAAAGGCAGGGATGGGTCTGGATGGATGAGGATAGGTGCAGTGGTGAACCTTCTCTTGAGCTCCGTGAAGGCCTCTTCAGCCTGCTGGGACCACCTAAATCGAGGGGAGGTTCCCTTAGTCAATGCCGAGAGAGGGGCGGCGACCGAACTGAACCCCCGAATGAACCGCCCGTAAAAATTTGCAAAGCCCAAAAACGGGTCCTACTAATCACCACAAAGTACCCCAAAATACCCCAAAATACCCCAAAGTACCACAATATACTCCAAAGTACCCCAAAGTATACCCTAAAATACCACAAAGTATCACAAAATACCCCCCAAAGAACCTCAAAGTTCCCCAAAGTATACCTCAATGTACCACAAAATACTGGCTCAGAGGTAGAGCAGGTCAACTAATGAGTCAACTAATGATCATAGGTCATGGTTTGGTCAGTGGTTTGAATCCCAGCTCATTCTGTTCACATGCCGAAGTGTACTTGGGCAAGACACTGAACCCCAAATTGCTCCCAATGAGCAGGCTAGCACCTTGCATGGCATCTGGCTGCCATTGCTCTGTGAGTGCATTTGTGAATTGGTGAAGGAGAGGCAATTATAAAGCTCTTGTGCAGGTAGCATATTTAGCAACAGAAATAAATATCAGTGAGGACATAGTTATTGGATCCGATCAGGAACGGGCATTTTAAAGGCCATAGAGTCTTTGTTTCCTGAAGCCAGTCATATTTTGTGTTCAAAACATATTCGGGATAATGTTAAACATTATCTAACACAAAAAGTGGGAATGGACGCAAAAAAGAGAGCAGTACTTGAGAATAACCTGTTCCATAATGATAATCCTCTTACCTACTGTAAAAATGAGTATGACTTTTGTGAAAAGGTACTTGAACTTGAAACATATATAGAAACAAATTGCCCAGAGTTCATTACACATTTCTCTAAGTTAATACCTACATTGAAAAATAAAATAATGGAGACAAAGAAGATAAAGAAATGGATTCCTGATAATTGGACAGATAATAATTGTGAAGCAATGAATCATGTAATTAAGCTGGCTACTAATTGGAAAGCACAAAAGTGACCAGATCTGATATTAAAGGAGAACTATCTTATAAATGGCCTTTTCCAGTGTTTAGCATTGTTTTCTAGCAATGTGGGGTTGTACCAACACTGTCTATGTCTCAAATTCTCATTTTGCATTCCTCCAGTTCAGATGAGACAAGGTCCTTATGTCTACCCATTCCTGGGGCCTTTTGCACACATACTGTACACACACATACTGTACATACACACTGTACATACACACACATATATGTTTGAGTACACTTGCTGGAAGCTTGGTTCTTTCGAGATTGACGTTCCTATACGTTTATGGAAATACTTGAAAATTAAAAAACACATGTTATAAGATACAAAACAAAAAGAGTATTGAATGGTGTGTGTCAATTATCATTGTGTCAAGTCTCAGTGTGTCAAGTCTCCCAATTGCAAGTGACCATAACTTGAATTACACCCAGAAGTCAACTACATATCCCATACTGTGCTTGGGTGTTCTGAGTCCGCTCACCCTAAACCCCCATTAAATGCAAATGTCCTGCAGGGCGTTGGTCTCTGCTGTGTTACCATGGAAGAAGAGCATGTTATGTTATTCAAAACCCCTGGATACAATCCCCAGATGACGTCTGAGTAACATGTCTGTAACATGAGCCTGTCGCATCTTTTCACCAGACAGATCGAACTCTCAGTGGCGAGGAGTAACGCATGGGAGGCTCACGCTGCCCCCGATACTTCCTGTTAATGCCGTACACCCAACCGACCTGTAGGAGTCCACAACGTCCAATCCCCACCCACCGGCTTTCCCACCCTCTAACACTTGCCAATTGTGTTAGTATGACGACCGGCCAAGCCGGTAGCAACGCCGAGAGCTGGGCTCGATACCAGCGTCTCCTGCGTTAGTGGCGAGCGCCTTGCCCACTGCGCCACTCAGTCGCCATCTTCTTTCAAATCTTTTCAAATGTGCGGTGCACATTCATGACCCTTAGAGGAAGAACCCAATTGATTCTGGTGACCCTATGACCTTTCCTCTAGCTCCACTTTCAGGTCAAACCATTGTCAAATGAGCGTATCTCCTGATCCATTAGTCATACACTGTTCCCTACACCCCTAGCCTGTTCACCTGATTCTCACAAAACGTCTTGTGTTGAATCTGTATCATTTAAGCTTGTGATGTTTTGAGTCATTTGGCCTCATGGTGGCGCTATTCTCACAAAAATGTAAATATGATCTACTCCTCAACGATTTGCCCGATCATGAAGATATTTGAAATATTCTGTACTTTATGATATCCTAGCACTATATGAAAAGCAGCTTTTGTCTCTTACTCCTCCTAGCGCGTTCACGTGATTTTCACTAAACCTCATGTGTGGCATCTAGTGACCAAACTATTTGACCAGATCAGGGGCGTGGTCAAAATATCAGGGGCGTGGTCAACGATTGGGGGCGTGGTCAACATATTAGGAGCGTGGTCAAAATACGTCATTGAATTTGGGGGATATTCCATATGTCTTGTAATAGCATAATGTTGAACAGATGAGCCATTTAAAACACAGGCATCAACACCTGATGAAAAAAGCTGCCCTCAGCATATGAAGAGATTGAGGAGAAACAATATCTCTCTCTCCCCCTCTCCCTCTCTCTCTCTCCCTCTCTCTCTGTAATCCCTCTCACCCGTCCTGCACGGGATCTAGGGATCTCATTTCTGTGCCCTACATAGCCTGCTGCCAGCACGCTCCACCACTACGGCCTCACCATGTAGGAATGTGCTGCCTTCCACCATCACAACCCCTCAATTACTCTGCCCTCTATCCTCTCCTTCTCCTTCTACTTCTCCTCTGTTCTTTCTTTTCTTTCCTTCCTCCTGTCCTCTTTTCTTCTCATTTGACCTTTGACCCTCCGGTCTCCCTCTCATCTTGTTCTCCTTTATTCTTTCCCTTATTCTGCTCTTCTATCAATTTATCAGATTTCAGTTCTCCCCCTTCCACCCCCCCCCCCCCCTATCTCTCTCTCTCTCTTTCTGCCATCGCTCCAATAGGCTTCTGTTATGAGTAATTTCAGACATAATTCCCATTTCGTTTTGATCTCCTTCCCTCCCTTGTATGATTATTATTATTAGGGGATTATACACACACATACTACACACATACAGTAGCCTACACACACTTTTAATACTTGGTTGAGGGATGACACCACCACAGATGAACACAATCAACTCAAATGCTGTTTATTTATCAGGTGATTAATTAGCTGCATGCACTAAAAATCCCAAATAACCACAAATGAGAAGCTTAAACTCCCACAGCCAAACTCCACTGGCTTACTTTAGTAGCTACTACCACTGTAGCAACTTATGTGCTACTGAACGAAATGTCTAGAGGCAGTCCTCTGATTGGCAGAATATGTCCCATGATAAATTAAGCAGTCCAAATGAGAACGAAAAAAAGGGGTTGGTGACTGGTATTGTAAACACAATAATAACTGCTGCACCCAAATTCTCAGTGTGAATTTGAACATCAAAAAGGTAATCTAATCACAAAGGGACTTGAGGGGGGGACTTAACCACATCGGGCAAAAATGGGGCTAGTTTTCTTCTTCTTTTTTGACGATTGCATACCCAAAGTAATTTGCGATTTATTATACGCTAAGCTACCACACCTCCTAACGAACCCCTTCTGACGCTGAGCGAAGCGTCTTCTCCTTTCTCCTCTTTTTTTCTTCTGACACCAATGTAACGTTGCTAGGAGTAGCACGTTATTCACCACTCTCGAGGCAGGTTGTTAGTTCTCAGTTCACTTATTTATTCACCGTTAGCATAGGCTGCAGCATACAAGTGACCCATAGCTACCATTTCCCATGACTCAAGAGAGCGCACCCTGGGTGCCACACCCTCTTATACCATCCCCAGGTCAGAGTGACAGCTTGGCTGACCAACCGACCAAAATCCCAGGGTCGCTACATACATAAGACTTCAGGCTATGGACCCACATTATTTTCCAGCTTATACCAATTTTTTGGGATATTATTTTCATTGGATATTGCAACTACTACAGAAAAACATGAGTACACAATTACAAGTACAACTCAAGTTCAGCCCTATGTTACCCTATTTCATTAGCACTAAAAGAGATCTGTGAAATAACTACCGCCCTGTTTCTATTCTCACCTCCATCTCGAAAGTCATGGAAAAAATAGTCTACGAAGAGGTCGAAAAGTACCTAGCGGAAAGAAATCTAATCTACGAATTCCAATCTGGCTTCAGAACATCCCACTCCACTGACACATGCCTTCTCTATTTGAACGACCACATCAAACAAGAGGTGGACGTGGGCAAATACTGCGGCATGGTCATGCTGGACCTACAAAAGGCCTTCGACACTGTCAATCACTCCATTCTGATTGACAAGCTAAAAGCAATTGGTTTTGATAGTCTATCAGTGAGCTGGATGCAATCCCACCTTGAGGGGAGAGAACAGATGGTGGAGGTAAACAGTACCCTATCCCCCCCCCCCCCTCACAGTGAGCTGTGGTGTTCCACAAGGAAGCATACTAGGACCGCTACTGTTCCTAATTTATGCAAATGACATGTCGTCATCTTGTGACTGCAACTTGTTCCTGTTTGCGGACGACTCAGCCCTGCTGGTCTCTGACAAGAACAAGTTACAGGTTGAAAAAACCCTCAGCTCGGAACGAGGCAGAATCTGCATATGGCTCGCTGATAACAAACTATCATTACACATGGGCAAAACAGAGTCCATTCTCTTCGGTTCAAATAACAAACTCAGCAAGACCGACGGCTTCTCAGTTACAGTGAGTGACAATATTGTCACAAGGAAAGATGAAATTACCTACCTGGGTTCCATCCTAGAGGCTAATCTCTCTTGTGACAAAATGGCATCCAATGTAATAAAAAAAGTCAATCAACGAACTCGATTCTTGTACCGGATCTCCTCTCTGGTAAACAGGAATACCCTGAAGACTCTGGCAAGAGCACTCATTCAAGGGTACTACGACTATGCTTGCACCTCATGGTACCAAAGCACCTCAAAGGCGCTAAAAACGAAATTACAAACACCTCAAAACAAACTGGTCAGACTACTGCTTGACCTTACTCCTAGAACCCACCTCACCCCTGCCCACTTTGACAACCTAGGATGGCTTAGAGTAGACGACAGAGTACAGCAACTTGCAATGGGCCTGGTCTACAAGATACACTACACGACCAAGGTACCCATGTACATGTCAAAATACTTCCCAAAGGTCAGTGAATACCACGATCACAACACCAGAGGGAGCTCCACAAATCATGTTAAACCCAGATTCGGCTCAAACAAGGGACTAAATGTGACGGATCATACTGGGTCTGCGTTGTGTTTGATGTTAAATGTTAAATGAGAATGTCCCGAGGGGGAGTCGAACAGGGGGCTTCCGCGTCCGCGGGCGACGACATAGACCGCTGCACTAAGAAGTAGTGTTGTCAAAAATATTGAAGTATCGATACATATCGATACTGAATATTTAAAACGGCTTCGATACTCATTTCCCGAAGTACCGATACTTTCTGCAGTATCGGTACCAGCTGGCGAGTGTTCTACCGCAAGTTGTTGACGCGCTGTTCAGAGCGCTCAGCGCGCTTGCCCCCCGGCTCCTCCGAGTCCAGCCCTCCCCCTCACAGAGTCACAGAGAGCCGTCTTCTTCAGTTAGTAAACAAACATTTTAGCTGAAGATGGTAAATGCAGAGCCTCCGCAACTTGTGCTTGTGGATAAAGAAAACAGCAGAAGTGCTGTTTGGAGGTACTTCGGGTTTCAAGTAAACAACGAAGGACAAGCTACAAATGCCCCAATGCTATTTGCAAGCGGTGTTAGAGCAGTGCCAGCGCCAATCTCCATAAAGAAATGAAAGAGGTTCGTGACAGCTGCTCTTTCAACGTCACTGTGACTGAAGCATTAAACCATTAACTCTAGTTTAATACATGATACGTTGTCTACTGATGGCGCATAATATCAACAGCTGATTCGTTGTAACGTTACAGCTACCAGCTAACGTTAGCTACTGCTAGCTCCGTTAGCTTAGCTGGCTACTTGTATAATTACTGCATGGTAACGGAGTAACGTTAACGTTTAAACGTTATGTCGAGGTCATACAATACTACAGTCGACATAAGGTTAACGTTACCCCGTTTCCATCAAGTGTTTAAATAGCAGCAATCTTGTTGAAAATGTAACGTTACTAAAATGCTCCGAGCATAGCCTCTCTCTCTCTCTCTCTCTCTCTCTCTCTCTCTCTCTCTCTCTCTCTCTCATCTCTCTCTCTCTCTCTCTCTCTCTCTCTCTCTCTCTACTCTCTCTCTCCTCTCTCTCTCTCTCTCTCTCTCTCTCTCTCTCTCTCTCTCTCTCTCTCTCTCTCTCTCTCTCTCTCTCTCTCTCTCTCGTTATCTTTAAATAAAAACGAAACTGTTACTAACTGTAATATAAACAGTTCAGTTTGTCAGGTACATGCAACACAGATTACAGTGTTTACATCTGTCTGCTTGAGAAAATACCATGTTCTGCATTTGCAATAAAAATGATTGAAGTGAGATGAACAGTTATTTTTAAATGTGTGATCTAAAGATAAACAAAGGGTTTAAAATTGTTATATTTATCTTCTCTTATAGTACCAGAGAGAAGCAAAATTTGAAGCTAAATTTGTTTAAAAAAAAAAAGAAAAAAAAATTATATATATATATATTTTTTTGATATCGAAATAATATCGAAGTATCGATACTTTTCAAGGTATCGTATCGAAGTCGAAATTCCAGTATCGTGACAACACTACTAAGAAGTGGATCCACTCCTAACTACCGTACCTATGCGTCTATTAACCCTGTATGGGGAAGTGAGTTTAATTTACCAGCCCGCACTGCCACAGTCACGCGTCAACACACCTGTTTCAGTGACTGTGGACCCCACGACTTCCCCGTTACATAAACACGTTTCGCAATTATGCCACATCAATGTGGAACACCCTACCCAAAGCTGTAAAGGAATGTGAATCACTACCCACTTTCAAAACCACTCTCAAGGAACACCTACGGGAGACTGCAATTCGAAACTGGCCCCTGTAAATGTCCTAACCCAACCCCCTCCAATGTACAGTAATTTACCTAGTATGGTTTTGTCAATATTCCAATGTACAGTTTTGCTTGTTCGTACAGAGTCCCCCCCAACCCCCTCCAATGTAAATTACCTAGTATGGTTGTCAATATCCCAATGTACAGTTTTGCTCGTACAGTTGTACAGTGTTCCCCCCCCAACCCCGCCCTACCCAACCCCCCAACCCCTCCCTACCCAACCCCCCCCCCCCCCCCCCCCCCCCACACAACCCCACCCAACCTCCTCCAATGTACAGTTTCTACGTCAAATGTATATACTCCCTATTCTGGACTCTTTTTGTATCACAAACAGTACTGTATTTGCAAATCTGGTATGTCATAAATGTATAGATGTAGCAGTACTGTCTATCTGTATGTCATGTATGTCATATATGTCCAGATGAATTGAAAATGGGGGACCTTGATGTAAACAAGACGAAAGTCTTTCTCTGGTCTGCATCCCCTTAACAATTGTGTGTATTGAGCTGTACTGTATTGTACCCATTCTGCAATCTGTTAATAAAGTTTTCAATCAATCAATCAAGCAATCAATCAATCAAGTGAAACTTCAGAATGTTATCTTTCATAAGAGAGGGTATTTTGTGGTACTTTGGGGTACTTTGTGGTAGTTTGGGGTATTTTGTGGTACTTTGGGGTATTTTGTGGTACTTTGGGGTATATTGGGGTATACTTTGGAGTATTTTGTGGTAGTTTGGGGTATTTTGTAGTATTTTGTGGTACTTTGGGGTATTTTGGGGTATACTTTGGGGTATTTTGTGGTACTGTGGGGTATTTTGTGGCACTTTGGGGTATTTTGTGGTACTTTGTGGTATTTTGGGGTATACTTTGGGGTATTTTGTGGTACTTTGGGGTATTTTGTGGTACTTTGGGGTATTTTGGGGTATACTTTGGGGTATTTTGTGGTACTTTGCGGTATTTTGTGGTACTTTGTGGTGATTAGTAGGACCCTACAAACAGGGCCGCCTGGGAGAAATGCGAGGCCCTGTGCGAGATTTAACGTGAGCCCCCCCCCCCCCCCCCCCAAAAGGTTAATAAAAAAAAAAAAAAAAAAAGTATATATATATATATATATATATATTTTTTTTTTTTTTATACAGTCAACATATTCTTAAATAATAGCGCTGCCCGAGGCGGGGCATGATACAGTCAACATATAGCAAAAGAGAGAGCGAGAGAGAGCTCCCGTTCTACAGTCAATATACAGTGTACAGAGAGAGAGAGAGAGAGAGACACATTGGAAAGAAATTGAAATGCTATTTGGCCCTAAACAGAGAGTACACAGTGGCAGAATACCTGAGCACTGTGACTGAAGATCCTTGACTATACAGACTCAGCGAGCACAGCCTAGCCATCGAGAAAGGCCGCCATAGGCAGACTGTGTGTGTTAGAAAGAGAGAGAGAGAGAGAGAGAGCATGTATGAGAGAGAGAGAGAGAGAGAGAGAGAGAGAGAGAGAGAGCATGTGTGTGTGTTAGAGAGAGCATGTATGAGAGATCAAAAAGGACAAAGATCAACACTTAAATCCAAAGAGAAGAGGGTCTATAGAGAAACCAAAGCAGCAAGGAGCCAATGGCCGACATCAGCTAAATAGGCTAGCCAGGTACTGTGACACACACAGCTTTGGCCAACGGCCCAACGCTACCCAAGCTACACAAACGACCAAGACATTCACACACAGCACATGTCGTATCTCCAAATGTTGTGAAGTAGCATATGTTTTGCCTGGAAAAAAACATCGTTATTAACAAAACATTCGGGAGGGGAAGGAAGGAAGAGTGGGGTAATGTCATGACATTTTCATTAATCTTACCTGCACCAAGGAACGCAGGGCGAAAGGCCGTAACACAGGTCTCCACGTTGAGGAAAGGCCTCTCGCTGTCGGGACAAAAATAAGCTATGGCCAGAGCCTTGTCATGGTGCAGGCCCGACTACATCTTCTGTCAAAGATGATGTCGTAGTCAGAGTGCCAGAACCCCCTGCTATTCTCACGGCTAATGTCAATGGTCATAGCACAAGCTAACAGCTAACTCAAGGCTAACTGATAGCATCAAACGAACGTTCCCAGCCGAGCGCAGCCGGCAGTTAACGTCAAAGCTAAACAGCTAACTGGCTAACAGTTAGCTCAATCAGGCTATCGCGACGCTAACCATTAGCTAACGCAGAAGCAAGCTATGCGGCTACATACAGCCAGGTGCTGACACCAGGCACACACCGTTAGCTACTAGTAGTACTATTAGCTAGTCGACCAGTTTGGCTCCAGAGAGAGAGAGAGAGAGAGAGAGATAGGTCCACGGCGGGAATATAATAATAGTTGACTCACCATAACGCAGTATCAATGCGGCGCCAATGGTAAAGTTGGAAGGAGATTTTCTTGGCCCACGGTGTAATTTCTTCTGATCCATGCTGCTTTTGAAAAGACATCCACTGGCTCCTCTGAATAGCGCTGAATTAGATCATCCCTCTACCTCGTGTTAGTCGTGTGTCTTCTTCTTCTTCTTCTTCTATTTTGTGTATTACGGCGGACGGGAGAAGGGCCCGGAAACACTATCCTAAAATCTGTAGAGCAGCAAAGCCGCAGAAACCGGAAAACTGCAGTCTGCAGAGCCGCAGAGGCAGGAACAAGTCAGACACATTCTACAAACGTGTCTAATGTGAAATATATAAGCATATAAGCAAAACTAGATAATATATATTTTTTTTATTTTTTTTATTTTTTATTTTGCGAGGCCCCCCTTCCCGCGAGGCCCTGTGCGACCGCACTGCTCGCACACCCCCTGAGGCGGCCCTGCCTACAAATCTACTACGGTTGACGACCCGGGAAAAACAAGCATCTCACGTTTTTCTGAATGTATGTACATTTAAAAAAGCTGTGACAGTAAAATGATCTGAAGCTGAATCTGAATCGATCTCTCTCTCTCTCTCTCTCTCTCTCTCTCTCTCTCTCTCTCTCTCTCTCTCTCTCTCTCTCTCTCTCTCTCTCTCTCTCTCTCTCTCTCTCTCTCTCATCCCTATATCCCATCCCCCTCTCCTCTGTCCCTCTTTAGCCTTGGACCAGAGGATCAGGTTGTGAGCGTGGCAGTGTGTTTGGTGTTGTTTCCTCAGCATAAGGCAGGCCCCGCCCATTCCACCTGTTCGACTGGACTGGATTCTTGTACAAACACAAACACACACACACACACACACACACACACACATACTCGCACACACTCACACACACACACACACACACACACACACACACACACACACACACACACACATACATACACACACGCACACACACACACACACACACACACACACACTCACACACTCACATACACACACCCACTCATTCACACACATTCACACAACTCACTGCAACACTTTACATGGTCAGGATTTTTGCCCATCACACACACACACACACACGCACACACACACACACACACACACACACACACACACACACACACACACACACACACACACACACACACACACACACACACACGCATCACACCAAACAATTGTGTCTGATTTAACCTTCACAAATTTTTTTCACAGTGTGCGGTTTGGTATCTCAGATTAGGTGGTATTTCCCTTTAATTAAACGGGGGTTCCAGTAAGTAGGGCGAGCATGAAAGGTGTCAGGATAGGAGAGGGGTTTTCACGTGGCCCCTTGTGGGTTGGTATAGGGTTTAAATGCCCACAGCGGTTACAAGTCAATAGATGGCATGACCCTCGCTGGTTCCCGGTTGTATACTGTACCGCTATGCCTTGCCTGCTTCATATCACAGCTGGGCAAATTAATATAGACTGAGATTAACTTTCTCCCGGGGCGATGGTATGTCATGTAATTTTGTTTGTGCTCGCTCAGAAGCATTTTATATTACTTAAACATAACATCCAGGCCATTTCAAGATTTGAAAAAGGTCAAATGATGTTGATGTTGATGATGTTATTAATAATCTAATACTTAATGACACCTCTCTCAAGCCCCAAATCGCATTTTGAAGGACAATTGCAGTATATGCACTGGGGTTTGTATGTAATTGTTGCTTTTTCTTTCAAAGGTTTCTAACTGAAAGCGTTAAGCCAAGACATTGAGTTGTGTACTCATTTAATCTGTGCATTAAAAGCGAAGCTGGCAATCAGTTAAGGTGCATGCTTCCCGCCTATTCCATGGTATTTGTTGAGAGGGCACAGAACATCATGTGTCTCTGCAGACAACCTTTTACGGCATGTTAGCTCATATTCCTACTATAATCTTGATTCTAGACCCAATGTGATTCCCTAGACTCTGTCTTTTCCTCTTTAGACTCTGTCTTTTCCTCTTTAGACTCTGTCTTTTCCTCTTTAGGCTCTGTCTTTTCCTCTTTAGGCTCTGTCGTTTCCTCTTTAGACTCTGTCTTTTCCTCTTTAGGCTCTGTCTTTTCCTCTTTAGGCTCTGTCTTTTCCTCTTTAGACTCTGTCTTTTCCTCTTTAGACTCTGTCTTTTCCTCTTTAGGCTCTGTCTTTTCCTCTTTAGACTCTGTCTTTTCCTCTTTAGGCTCTGTCTTTTCCTCTTTAGGCTCTGTCTTTTCCTCTTTATGCTCTGTCTTTTCCTCTTTAGGCTCTGTCTTTTCCTCTTTAGGCTCTGTCTTTTCCTCTTTAGGCTCTGTCTTTTCCTCTTTAGACTCTGTCTTTTCCTCTTTAGACTCTGTCTTTTCCTCTTTAGGCTCTGTCTTTTCCTCTTTAGACTCTGTCTTTTCCTCTTTAGACTCTGTCTTTTCCTCTTTAGGCTCTGTCTTTTCCTCTTTAGACTCTGTCTTTTCCTCTTTAGACTGGCTCTGTCTTTTCCTCTTTAGGCTCTGTCTTTTCCTCTTTAGGCTCTGTCTTTTCCTCTTTAGACTGGCTCTGTCTTTTCCTTTTTAGACTCTGTCTTTTCCTCTTTAGGCTCTGTCTTTTCCTCTTTAGCTACAGGGACCTACATGTCCGCTACAGGGACCTACATGTCCGCTACAGGGACCTACATGTCCACTACAGGGACCTACATGTCCGCTACACAGGGACCTACATGTCCGCTACAGGGACCTACATGTCCACTACAGGGACCTACATGTCCACTACAGGGACCTACATGTCCGCTACAGGGACCTACATGTCCACTACAGGGACCTACATGTCCACTACAGGGACCTACATGTCCGCTACAGGGACCTACATGTCCGCTACAGGGACCTACATGTCTGAGCTACAGGGACCTACATGTCTGATACAGGGACCTACATGTCTGATACAGGGACCTACATGTCCACTACAGGTGGACTCATCCTTCAGTCAGTACCGCTAGAGGTGGACTCAACTAAAACGAAAACGCAAAAAAAGAACGAAAAAAAATGAACGAACTAAAACAAAAACGCAAAAAAACTAACGCAAAAAAACGAACGAACTAAAACAAAAACGCAAAAAAACGAACGAACTAAAACAAAAACGCTAAAAAAAACACTAAAAAAAGAATGAACTAAAACGAAAACGCAAAAAAACGAACGAAAAAACACAAAATAAGAACACAAAAAAACGAACGAACTAAAACGAAAACACAAAAAAACGAACACAAAATAAGAACGCAAAAAAACGAACGAACTAAAACGAAAACACAAAAAAAAAACGCAAAAAAAAGAACGAACTAAAAGGAAAACGCAAAAAAACGAACGAATAAAAACGAACGCAAAAAAAAACGGGACAGGGACCTACATGTCTGATACAGGGACCTACATGTCCACTACAGGGACCTACATGTCCGCTACAGGGACCTACATGTCCACTACAGGGACCTACATGTCCACTACAGGGACCTACATGTCTGATACAGGGACCTACATGTCCACTACAGGGACCTACATGTCTGATACAGGGACCTACATGTCTGATACAGGGACCTACATGTCCGAGCTACAGAGACCTACATGTCTGAGCTACAGGGACCTACATGTTCGCTACAGGGACCTACATGTCTGATACTGGGACCTACATGTCTGATACAGGGACCTACATGTCTGATACAGGGACCTACATGTCTGATACAGGGACCTACATGTCTGACACAGGGACCTACATGTCCGCTACAGGGACCTACATGTCTGACACAGGGACCTACATGTCCACTACACAGGGACCTACATGTCCGCTACAGGGACCTACATGTCCGCTACAGGGACCTACATGTCCGCTACAGGGACCTACATGTCCACTACAGGGACCTACATGTCCACTACAGGGACCTACATGTCTGATACAGGGACCTACATGTCTGATACAGGGACCTACATGTCCGCTACAGGGATCTACATGTCCGCTACAGGGACCTACATGTCTGATACAGGGACCTACATGTCCGCTACAGGGACCTACATGTCCGCTACAGGGACCTACATGTCTGATACAGGGACCTACATGTCCGCTACACAGGGACCTACATGTCCGAGCTACAGGGACCTACATGTCTGATACAGGGACCTACATGTCCGCAAAAGGGACCTACATGTCTGATACAGGGACCTACATGTCCGAGCTACAGGGACCTACATGTCTGATACAGGGACCTACATGTCCGCAAAAGGGACCTACATGTCTGATACAGGGACCTACATGTCCGCTACACAGGGACCTACATGTCTGATACAGGGACCTACATGTCTGAGCTACAGGGACCTACATGTCTGAGCTACAGGGACCTACATGTCCGCTACACAGGGACCTACATGTCCACTACAGGGACCTACATGTCCGCTACACTACAGGGACCTACATGTCCGCTACAGGGACCTACATGTCCGCTACACTACAGGGACCTACATGTCCGCTGCACAGGGACCTACATGTCCGCTACACAGGGACCTACATGTCTGATACAGGGACCTACATGTCTGATACAGGGACCTACATGTCTGATACAGGGACCTACATGTCTGCTACACAGGGACCTACATGTCTGATACAGGGACCTACATGTCCGCTACAGGGACCTACATGTCTGATACTGGGACCTACATGTCCACTACAGGTGGACTCATCCTTCAGTCAGTACCGCTAGAGGTGGACTCAACCAAAACGAAAACGCAAAAAAAGAACGCAAAAAAATGAACGAACTAAAACAAAAACGCAAAAAAACTAACGCAAGAAAACGAACGAACTAAAACAAAAATGCAAAAAAACAAACTAACTAAAACGCAAAAAAACGCAAAAAAAAACGCTAAAAAAAGAATGAACTAAAACGAAAACGCAAAAAAACGAACGAAAAAAAACGAACACAAAATAAGAACAAAAAAAACTTTTGAACTAAAACGAAAACGCAAAAACGCAAAAAAACGAACGAAAAAAAACGAACACAAAATAAGAACAAAAAAAAATTAAAAAAAAAAAAAAAAAAAAAAAACGAACAAACTAAAACGAAAACGCAAAAAAAACAACAAAAAACGAACACAAAATAAGAACGCAAAAAAACGAACGAACTAAAACGAAAACACAAAAAAAATAACGAAAAAAAAAGAACGAACTAAAAGGAAAACGCAAAAAAACGAACGAATAAAAACAAACGCAAAAAAAAACGGGACAGGGACCTACATGTCCACTACAGGGACCTACATGTCTGATACAGGGACCTACATGTCCGAGCTACAGGGACCTACATGTCTGATACAGGGACCTACATGTCCGCTACAGGTGGACTCATCATTCAGTCAGTACCGCTAGAGGTGGACTCAACTAAAACGAACACAAAATAAGAACGCAAAAAAACGAACGAACTCAAACGAAAACACAAAAAAAAGAACGCAAAAAAATGAACGAACTAAAACAAAAACGCAAAAAAACTAACGCAAAAAAACGAACGAACTAAAACAAAAATGCAAAAAAACAAACGAACTAAAACGCAAAAAAAAGCAAAAAAAAGAACAAACTAAAACTAAAACGCAAAAACGAACGAAAAAAAAAGAATACAAAAAGATTTACGAACTAAAAAAAAAAGCAAAAAAAAGCAAAAAAAAGAACAAACTAAAACTAAAACGCAAAAACGAACGAAAAAAAAATAATGCAAAAAGATTTACGAACTAAAAAAAAAAAAAAAACGCAAAAAAACGAACGAACTAAAACAAAAATGCAAAAAAAAACGCTAAAAAAAGAATGAACTAAAACGAAAACGCAAAAAAACGAACGAAAAAAAACGAACACAAAATAAGAACAAAAAAAACTTACAAAAAAAAAAAAAAAAAAAAAAAAACGAACGAACTAAAACGAAAACGCAAAAAAAACAACAACAAAAAACGAACACAAAATAAGAACGCAAAAAAACGAACGAACTAAAAACACAAAAAAAGAACGAAAAAAAAGAACGAACTAAAAGGAAAACGCAAAAAAACGAACGAATAAAAACAAACGCAAAAAAAAACGGGACAGGGACCTACATGTCCACTACAGGGACCTACATGTCTGATACAGGGACCTACATGTCCGAGCTACAGGGACCTACATGTCTGATACAGGGACCTACATGTCCGCTACAGGTGGACTCATCATTCAGTCAGTACCGCTAGAGGTGGACTCAACTAAAACGAACACAAAATAAGAACGCAAAAAAACGAACGAACTAAAACAAAAATGCAAAAAAACAAACGAACTAAAACGCAAAAAAAAGCAAAAA
>NC_140173.1:145123424-145325924 GCF_963971535.1 Notolepis coatsorum
AAAAAACATTTTGGTTGAATGAATGAACGTATAATAAAAAAAAAAAAATTGCAGGTCCGAAATTAATGTTGTTGTTTACATGTTGCAGGCATGTATCCTCTCCCTACCTCCCAATTTCCCACATGGAATGCACCTGATTGGATACATGAAATGCTGGTGCTCTAGTGCGACATCTAGTGGCTGAATGTTATCCATAGCACCTTTAACTGTGGACATATTGAATATTTTTGTTTTGGACATGTTTGCACTTCATTAAACACCCTTGGAAACAACTCCTGCCTCTACCATCCTGCATTTGGGTTCTACCTCCACACACCACCATTGTTAGATAATTTATAGAACCAATCAACCAACAGTTATATAATTTTATGTTTTGCGAACGTTTTAAACACACATTAAAAGATTTACCAATAGGGGGCTTCTCCTATACCAACGGTTGAATTATAATAAAATCTAGTTTCCTGTATACAAATAGGTTGCTGTACAGAGCCGTCCTGGCATGTGCTTAGGGCCCCCGCCTTTCATAGGGCCCCCAACAGATCAGAATTTCGTTAATGTGCACATGTGTGACGACACGTGTCACATTACATTTCTTTTTAAAAGAATAAGATAGATAAAAAAAATTAAATGGAGAATAAATTAGTAGAGGAATTCTTTATTCAAGGCCCTTTTAGTTTCGTAGGAAGGTCAGTAAGCCAATGAGAATGCCCCTCACAAGTAGTAGTAGTAGTAGTAGTAGTAGTAGTAGTAGTAGTAGTAGTAGTAGTAGTAGTAGTAGTAGTAGTAGTAGTAGTAGTAGTAGTAGTAGTAGTAGTAGTAGTAGTAGTTATTCAGTCATCATCTCACACAATACACAATCATTTAACAATATTTGATTTTACAGTGACTGAAAAGGTACAGACTGAAGCATAATGCTTATATATGCCTGTCCTATATTCGTAACAAAATTAAGACTCCAAAACAGTATTCTAAAAGAAAATAGCAAAAAACTGTATTATTCACCTTTGTAGTTTTCAAAAATAGCTTTACAAACCCTTTTCTTAAAAACCTAAAGGGAATTACTATTTTTTTGATCTACTTTTTATCCCCATTTTCCATTTTTCTCCCTTCCCCAATTTCGTATTGCCCAATTCTACCCTCCCCTGTCTCGAACGTTGTTAGGCCATGCCTCCCACAAGCCGGCTGCAATGTGGACGAAGCCTTGCATCACGTGTCCCCTCCGGTACACGAGGAGGCAGCCGTCGCATCTTTTCACCTCAGCGTGATCTCTCAGCGGCGAGGATCTGCGTGGGAGGCTCACGCTGCCCTCGTCGCTTCCTGATTCTGCTGCGCAGGCGCACCAACCGACCTGTAGGAGTCGCTGTCCACAACGTCCGATCCCCACCCACCAGCTTCCCACCCCCTAATACTGCCAATTGTATGAACGACCAGCCTGCAAGCTGGTAGCAACGTCGAGAGCTGGGCTCGAACCCAGCATCTCCTGCGTTGGTGGCGAGCACCTTGCCCACTGCGCCACCTAGCCGCCCCGAATTACTCATTCTTAACTGTATATATCAGTATTGTTCCACAAATTAACACTGTGGTCGCCAAAAACGCCGTAGCACGTCTTTCCCCGCCATGCTCATTCTGCCAAAGACGCCGTACCACGTCTTTGATATCAATATTTCAAAAATCTGTGATCGAAATCATATTTCTCCCCCCGAGTCTTGAGATCTACTGTTGATCCCTTCTCAACTCTCCAACGGTTCAAGAGCGCCATCTGGTGGCCGATCGGCGGATCGCCCAGAGCGGAAACAGGAAATGGAAGCTGGTGCTCATTTCAATTCGGTCCGATCACTCGGTAATAGTCCCAGGACTCGAGCTAGACACAACGGATAGCAATCCGTTACCAATAACTCGATAAACAACATGATTTGGACGTATATACTATTATACAACCTGGAAATGGATCGCATATTTTTACATCCCATAATAGGAATATTTCTGTTCCACGCTCATCGCCCAACGCTATGAGGAAGCTACGGTAAGATTCAGCATTATTTTTTAACGTGTTCGATACTAACTGCTCTAATGATCATATCACCCACACTAGATGAATCATCTAACGTTGGCCACGGAATTATAAACGACCCCCCCCCCATCCGGTCAACATCAGATGATCAGTAGTAACTTCTAGAAGCACGTCCATTTGACATTTTTTATCTCGCGCAGATTCCTATCAAACTGTATTTGATCATCAATATAATGCATTTGGGGCTATAAATCACGTTCTGGAGAAAGCTGCAGAAAACGATAAAAACATACTTATATTTTAGACCGTATTTTAGTATGAATATGTGAATGAAAAAGTATAACGTTGCTACACCCTGAACAATAGATACTTGACGTTGAATGGGCCATAGTAATGTCAATTTAGCAATACAATTTAAAAAGTTATAGCCCTGCAAATAAGGTAAACATCCCCATAGACAAATAGAGCTGGCGGAGGATGGTATATTAAGAATATAAGCCTGGCGACCAAAGTGTTCCCCAATAATAGAAATACACCTCCTTTTAATCCCTTTCTTAGCTTTTTGAACAGTAAATTTACAAATATCTCTCAAATCATATTTTCTTTCATATATTGAAAAAAACCTTTGCACCCTGTCTGGGAGTAACTTTGCTTTAGCTCTGTACATTATTTATAATAAACCAAATCATTACATTTCATAATATGAGACTTTATAAACAATGGATTTGTGTGTTCATAGTAACCAGCCTTGAAAAGGTTCCGAATGGCCCGCTTTTGCAGTAACATCAGTCATCATTTCAAACATAATTTGGTGAGGTCCCCAAGACGGAAAGGAATTATACATTTTGCGCAAACGGTGCATATACGATTATTTCTAAGCAAAGCAACAGACGGAATAAGCTTTCATGCATTGGGGTTTCAACACCGACGTGTTCTGTATGATTCATAATTAATTATAGTTCATTGTAAAATAGAGACATGCGTTTAATTGTTGTCAAACTCTATAAATAGCATTTGGAATAGGTCTTTCCGAATGAATGCACCATGGCTTATCTTGTGTTATCGGAATACTTGTCACAAGGTGTGCTCCGCAGGGAGCGTGTTTTCAGAGATAGGGCAGATCTATTTGTGCCACAATTTGGGACCCAAATTGGAGCGTGAAACAAATGCCACCCCTGTGCATATTCAAGTTCTCTCCTCCCAGGGATTTCTTGGCAACCGGCACGTTCCAGTGAGATTGGAGATGGATCGGGTATTTCCCAACCCTCCATGAGCAGGATTATGCCCGCAGTGTTGGATGCCATAAATTCCCTAACCCCCAACTACATACAATTCCCATATCAAAACTGACCAAGGGCAAGAGAGGGTTATACGCTATTGCCGGGTTTCCCAACATCATCCCAACAAGGGGCTGTTGAAGACTGATGGTTTATTGGTGAGTGTAGCTGAGGGGTACAATTCCCTGACTGTATTGTTAGATATGATATTTAATACCACTACCTCATGTACTTTAACTTCTGGCCACCCAGTACAAGATATAAGTATGATGAACACTTTCCCACCTGATGAAACGAACCAACACAAATGGACCAAATCGAATATTTAATACAGCAAAGGGTGTATACAACATTCACTTAATTACATTTATGATTTGAAATGTTGAGTATGCACTTTTATGGCAAATGAGTATTCGTAGGTAAATCAACATTGAATGTCCAATCTCTGGTTGCGCAGGGAGTAAGTATACAACCTGGAATATTTAGGAAACGATAGCGATGGTACTTAAATGATTATAGCTGGATACACTAAGGGGGGGGGGGTGTCCCGCTGGTTGTAAGACAGTAGGAGGGGGGGGTTAGAGAAGCCGCTGGCGGTATCCCATCTGGCCGACGGTGTCTTGGGAGAATCCAAAGTCTTAGACCCAGTGCCCACAGAACCTCGGGCCGCAGACGAATACAGCTGGACCCTCTGTGGAACGGTATCTGCCGGTCCACAACGGAGAGACGTGGTGCGACCTCACGTGTAGAGCGCCGCCTCACCTGTAGTCCTCTCCGGGGGGTAATTCCAACACTCAACAGTGTTGGCCTTTATCCATGGAATAACCAAAGCACACAAAGCATAATCCAAGAGCCGTGGAAGGCTCGCCGTCGTCGGGTAGAGTAATCCAATATACAGGTCCAGTCGCTCTTGACCCGGAGCTCCTCGGATGCAATCACCACTAGGGGTCTGACCAGCCTGGATAAGCGTCCAGATAACGTCAGGAACGATGGGGGTACTGATAACTGTAGAACTCGAACCGAACGATGCACCATACATAAATAGACTATTATTAGCTTAATAGAATACGTCCAACTCGACGGTATGGTGCCAAACTATGACCATTTAACTATTAATCTACACGATATCTCAATGCCTATTCTGGGCCAAGTAGGCCCTACTACACCGCACGTGCTTCGTGGGGAGGCTTTGCGTCTGTCACTCTGTTGGAGGGTAAAGAACTGGACTAAAAGAAAGTTCTACTTTACGAGCGCCATATATATATGCGCTATGAACAAATAGTACCACACGTATTTCGCCCGGCATATTACTGCGCGGAACCGGGGGTTGCCTCGACATGTTAGGCGGCACGATTGAACTTGGACCTAGGGGTATGGCAACCTGGCGCCAGGTTCTCGTCCAATGGTAGAATGAAACTATTATGGGCTGTTTAGTAGAAACGGGGATATTCCATGCATATTGTACAAGGAATATACAGGGGATATCAAACGATATACAAATACAATTAAATATATATATATAAATAAATATACATATTCGGTTTAATCTGATCCTTCACAACAGCCGCACCCTAATTAGTCCCACCTAATTAGCTAAGCAGAGACAGATTAACCGCACTGTCTTCCACTCAAGGTCCGCTGTAAGGTCAGTCAACTCACAAAGTCATAGGGTCATGGTCATCATCGATAGTATCTGGGAGTCGGGGCAGTTCTATGAGCCTCGCCACGGGCCGTGTGTAGGTGCGCCCTTGGACGAGTACTTCAGCTGCTCGGACCTTGCCATCGGCACCGGTGATCACTTTGCTTACGCGGCCAGCCGGCCACATAGCTCTGGGGAGTGACTGGTCAACTATCATGACGACTGTTCCTTCTGTCAAATTGTCTCTCTCTTTTACCCACTTCTGGCGGGTCTGTAGAGACGGTAGGTAGTGAAGTAGGAAGCTGCTCCAAAACTTGTCAGCTAGTACTTGGCTGTACCTCCACATTCTTCGGCCGTTCACTTCTTCGGGCCTGTACATTGTCTGGGGTAGCGCGGGGTCCAGCCGCCCCATTAGGAGTGTGTTGGGGGTGACTGGGTCGACATCTGCTACATCACTGGAGACGTAACCGAGGGGCTTTGAGTTCAATACTCCCTCGATCTCCGTGAGGACTGTCATTAGGACTTCCTCTGCCACAGTCTGGGCTCCGAGTACGGCATACAGGGCTGTCTTTATAGAACGTACTTCTCGTTCCCAGGTTCCACCGAAGTGGGGTGCGTTCGGGGGATTAAACTGGAAGTCAACCTGGGCTGGAGCGAGGTGGGTCTTAAGTTCTGGGCCCATAGCTTGGAAGCTCTCTCTCAGCTCTCTTTCTCCGCCTTTGAAGTTGGTCCCGTGATCAGACAACAATGTAGACGGTTGTCCTTTCCGTGATATGAATCTCCGGAAGGCCATAAGGAATGAGTCTGTGCTCATGGTCGGAAGGAGCTCGATATGTATCGCTCTGGTGGTCATGCATTTGAATACAATACCCCACCGCTTCTCGGTGCCTCTTCCTCTCTTTATATACAACGGGCCAAAACAGTCCATGCCTGTGGAGTGGAATGGCTTGTCGCCGATTTGGAGGCGACAGGGGGGTAGGTCAGCCATCCGTGGTATGCTGGGCTGCGCGCGCCACTTACGGCAGTCTAGACAGGTTCGCTGGAAGCGCCGTACTGCTTCTCTGCCTTGCAATATCCAATAACGACGTCTGATCTCCGCGAAGACTCTCTCTGCTCCTGCGTGGTGCACATCCTCGTCGTATTTCTTTATGATCAGCTCTGTGACCTTGTGTCGGCTGTTCAAGACGATCGGGTGCTTAATGTCATCTGGTAGATCGGGGGCTCTCCACAGGCGACCACCGACTCTGATGAGATTATGTGCGTCACTCTCTGGTGCCAGGTGAATCAGTCTGCTGTCTGATGGGACGGGGTTTCCTCCCTGTAGACAGTCTAGCTCATCGGGGAACGAGTCTCTCTGGGCTCGTTGTAGTAGAAGAAGTTCTGCTTCTTCGTAGTCAGCTGCTGACATGTCAGTGGTGGACTGAATCTCTGGGTGGTGCCGCAGGAATGTCCTTTGTTGCGCACTCTCTAGGGTAATGCAGTCATCTATGTTCGGGTCTGTGGAGGCGACAGTGCTCAGTCCACAGAACATAGGCTTCTTGTTCTCAGCCTCCTCGCCACTTGCTTCCCTCGGGGTGGGCGTAGGCCAATCTCCTTCCGGGAGCTGGAGGAATGCTGGTCCGTCACTGTAGATGTTGCGACGGGTTAGGTCATCCAGGGACATTCCCCGGGTGATGACGTCAGCTGGGTTGTGTTTGGTATCCACATACCTCCAGCTTGCTTCTTCTGTTAGTTCCTGAATCTCGGTGACTCTGACTCCCACGAAGACTTTGTATCTGCATGAATCAGACTTAATCCATGTGAGTACTGTCGTGGAATCTGACCACAAGATTGTTCTATGCACCGGAATGGTGAGTTCACGTTGGATTAACGTGGCTAGATGCGCTCCTGCGAGGGCTGCGCAGAGCTCTAGACGTGGGATAGATTGTTGCTTACGTGGGGCTATCTTTGAGCGGGCCAGTATGAAAGCAGTGTGTATCTCTCCTCCCATCTCTTGGGCACGCAAATAAGCAACCGATCCGTAGGCTACTTCGGAGGCATCGCTGAAGACGTGTAGCTCAATCTCGCATGTCTCTGGCCTCACTGTGGATGGGAAGTAGCTGCGGCGTATATTGACACCTGGGAGTGAGCGGAGTTCCGTCTCCCACTCTCTCCATGTTGAGGCAAGGTGTGCGGGTATTGGGTCGTCCCAGCCCTGGTCCTTGTCCCATAGTGCTCGTACAATCATCTTTGCCCTGGTGGTGTAAGGTAGAATACATCCCAGCGGGTCATATTGTCTGGCGAGTGTTCTGTACACACTCCGTCTGGTGGTCGGTATCGCCGCCGACCTTCCTTGCTCTGGAGCCAAGGGTTTGTGTCTATAGTGGAGCGAGTCTGTTTTGAAGCGCCAGACTAATCCTAGTGTCATTTCTTGGGCTTCTCCTGGGATTGTCGCCATCCAGGTTTCGCTGCTGGCAGCCTTGTCTGCGGAGGAGAGGCTGCGCAATACGTGCGGGTCACTGCTGGCCCACTGCCTGAGATCAAAGCCTCCTTTGATTAGGGAGGCGCGTAACTTGATTAGGAGAGCCTCGGCTTCTTCTGGAGTCGAGACGCTTTGTAGACAGTTGTCTACGTAGAAACTGTTCTTCACACTGTGTTGGACCTCTTCATCTGCTGCTGGGTCCTCTGTGACGTGTTTCTGTAGTGCAAATGTAGCACAGCACGGGCTGCATGTGGTTCCGAAGGGGAGTACTTCCCACTGGTAGATGGATGGGTTCTCATCTCCGATCTTCTCTCTCCATAGGAACCGTAGCAGAGGCTTGTCCTCCTCTACTAGTCTCACTTGCAAGAACATCCCTTTGATATCCCCGCTTATAGCCACCTTGTCCTGGCGGAAGCGCAGTAGCACGCCTAGTAGGGAGGGGCCGAGTGTGGGGCCGGGCAAGAGCTCTTTATTCAGATTTTGGGATCCGATCTGGTAGCTGCAGTTGAACACAATGCGATCCTTGCCATTGTGATGGACCTTGTGATGCGGCACGTACCATGATTCGGTCGTCTGATCGGCCTCTTTAATGTCAATCTTTGTTACGTGTCCCGCTGTGATTAGCTTCTCAATCTCAGCTCGGTACACACTCTGTTGAGCGGGGTCTTTGGCTAGGCGCCGCTCTGTGTTCAGTAGATAGCGCTCCGTGGCGTCTTTCTTTGCGTGAAAGGGGGGCATTCCCTCTCGCCTCAGGAGTGGAGTTGCGTATCTCATCACTCCGCCGACTGTGACTCTCTTTGTCCCCTGCTCGAGTAGGTGGATGGCGTAAATGTCTTCTTTAGAGCGAATGTCTTTCTTTTCGTTCTTAAAGGGCATTGTCTCTAGGGTCCATAGCCTCTCGACATGCTGCAGGAGAGTGGTGTCTTCTTCTGTCGTTCTGGAGTGGAAGCAGCTAGTGGCTGCGGTTCGGTTGAGAGATTTAGCGAGGGGGCCTTGCAATGTCCATCCTAGGCGGGTCTCGACTGCGGCAGGACAGCCCCGGGGGCCTGTATGGACCCGGTCAATCGGGACTATGAGTTCTGCATGGTCGGAGCCTATCAACAGGGTCGGGGTAGCGCCGTCTATGAGCGGGATAGGTAATTGGCGCAGGTGCACATATTTATCCATCAACTTGGTGACAGGGTAGGTGTACTGCGAGAGTCCTATTTCTTGGCTGGTGAAAGCATTTGTGATCTTGTACCGTCGCTCTGGCTGCCCGTTGGCTGCGATAGTGAAGGAGACATTCTCGCCCTTTATCGTCTTTAAATCTCTTCTTATTGTCCGAATCGTCATTTCGTTCTTGCTCCCCCGCAGTCCCAGTTGAGTCGCAGCGGAGGCGAGCAGAAGGGTCTTCTCTGACCCGTCATCAAGGACGGCGTAAGTGTCCATGACTTTATCCTGGTAGCTCAATGTCACACGGACTACCTTTAAGAGCACTTGAGCTCCGTTGCTGCTGGCGGGGTCAATGTACATGACACTTGCCTTGGTGCCGCTCCGTGGTGCAGGTATAGGCCGTCTTCCATTACTATCGTGTAGTATATCTAGATGGGCTCCATCGCACCGGCTGCACCTTTTCTTTAGGCGGCATTCGGCTGCCATGTGGGGCCGCGCACATCGATAACAGCGCCGGTTGGACTTTATCCATTGGCTCACTTCTTCTGCATTCATCTTTGTGAATGAGTCACATTGTGACAGCCAGTGTTCTTTCTCACAGTAGGGACACGCTATCTTCCACTTCTCCTTTCTCGAGGGGGTGCTGTGACTCTTACTGCTCGGTACTGACTCTGATTGGTGCATGACAGTCACCGATCTTCTTCCATCACTTATTCTCCTGGGTCCCTCTCTGGAGCTTGGCGTGCTCCGCCCGAAGGTGTCCAGTCATAAGCTGCTGACCTCTCTCGCCAGGAAGTCGGCCAGATCAAGGAGGGATGGCTCGGGGCCGTCGGGATCTCGGTAGTCCCTCTGCCGCCGAAAGCGCTCCTGTCTTGCGGGTGGCAGCTTCTCCAAAATCCTCTCAACGTTAGAGTTGGCGTACAGCTCATGCCTGCCCTTCTCCCGTTGAGCTCCCAGCATCCCCACCAGGGACTGCACTTTGATTGACAGGTCGTCTAGTGAGCGATTGTCTGTGGCTGGGGGTAGGCGGTCAATATGCCTTATCTCCTGGATTACGTAATCCCATATACGTCCATATCTTTGATCCAGCGCTGCAAGGGCCGCTGTGTATGGGGTCGAGGAGGTAGCATAGGCTAGCGCTATACTGTGCGCTCGCGGTACTTTCAGGTGCTTCAATAATATTGCATACTTGTGGCGTTCATCAGCGACATCCACCATCATTGTCTCTAAGCACATCCGGAGCTCCGTGTACTGTGCTCGACTCTCATAGGCGAAGTCTGGGAATGACGGCGTGGCGTTGTATGACGCCGTGGATGGCTGATACATCGGCGAGCGTTGGGGGAGAGACCTCCTGGGCGAGTCCCCTCTTGCGCCTCGCTGTGGGCTGGTACTGGCAGGGTACCATGGCCCGCTGGTCCAGGTACTGTTCCTCGGGGCTGGTCGTGCGTCGTGCTCACCCGTAAATAGAGTCGGGGGTCTGTAGCGCAGCGCCGCGGGGGTATAGCCTGGACTGTATGGGACCTCCTGGTCCGGTGGAGTACTGTGCTGTCGTCGGGCTTGGTTCTCCTCTTCTCCCTCTTCTTCTTCTATCAAGTCTTCCAGATCTTGTAATCGTTTATTTAGCTTCTCCGCAGTGTAGGCCGCTCCTTCCTTGTAGCTGGGTCTCGCTTGGACCGGTATGGGAAGGGGGTCTGCGGGGGGTCTAGACTCGGTCTGTTGGTCAAGTTCAGGGTCGCTTGCTCGTTGCGGTGACGCTGCTCTTGACTGCTGTCTCGACGAGTTCCTTGAGCCCCTGGCGGAGGGAGAGGGAGTTGTCCTTTTGATCAGCTGCTCTATTAGTTGCGCTTGTAGTCTGTCGCGCTCTGCGTCTCTTTGGGCACCGGCAGCGGCGCGCTGGGCGTCGGCCCGGTCTCTTGCCATATTCTCTTCCATCTGGAAGCGTCTCATCTCCAGACTTGTGCGCTGTTCTTCGCTCCGTTGCTGTGCTTGGAGGTGTTCGCGCTCGCTGGTCGCCTGGGCTTGGAGACGTTCGCGCTCGCTAAGCGTCTGTGCTTGGAGCCGATCGCGTTCGGTAGAGGCTGTCAGGCTGACGAGGAACGCCTGTTGTAGTATCCTCTCCGCTTCGCTGGGGGAAGGCGGTAGTGGAGGTGAGCCGCTCCTGCGTGAACCGCTCCTGGGGGTACTCGTTGGGGAGTCCTGGAGCTCTAGTTCCTCGGCGCTCTCCTCTTCTTCTTCCGTGCAGAGTTCTCTCTCTGTAGGGTTGTCTTCCTCCCGGGGCGTGTCGGGGACTACTTCTTTAGTAGTGGCGGGGGGTAAAGGCATGTCAATTCCCTCCTGGTCCCCACCGTGGGCTTGGTCAGTTACATTAGGACCTACTAGGGCCTCTGTGGTCGGGGAAACCTGGTCGTTAAGGTCAGACATAATTTTACTTTCTACTTTTACCACGTTTACCGTTTGTCGAAGGCTAGGTAGTTGACTGACAGTGTAAGCCTCTAAGTACTGAGGTGTCTGTCGTCTGCGCCGCGGGCGTTCTAGGTTAGGAGGATCGTTTCGTGGAGTGTTCATCATAGGCCATTTCGATATTAATAACACTATATTAATATTACACTAGTTACCATCCGGCTCGAAGGACCAATTGTAGCTGAGGGGTACAATTCCCTGACTGTATTGTTAGATATGATATTTAATACCACTACCTCATGTACTTTAACTTCTGGCCACCCAGTACAAGATATAAGTATGATGAACACTTTCCCACCTGATGAAACGAACCAACACAAATGGACCAAATCGAATATTTAATACAGCAAAGGGTGTATACAACATTCACTTAATTACATTTATGATTTGAAATGTTGAGTATGCACTTTTATGGCAAATGAGTATTCGTAGGTAAATCAACATTGAATGTCCAATCTCTGGTTGCGCAGGGAGTAAGTATACAACCTGGAATATTTAGGAAACGATAGCGATGGTACTTAAATGATTATAGCTGGATACACTAAGGGGGGGGGGGTGTCCCGCTGGTTGTAAGACAGTAGGAGGGGGGGGTTAGAGAAGCCGCTGGCGGTATCCCATCTGGCCGACGGTGTCTTGGGAGAATCCAAAGTCTTAGACCCAGTGCCCACAGAACCTCGGGCCGCAGACGAATACAGCTGGACCCTCTGTGGAACGGTATCTGCCGGTCCACAACGGAGAGACGTGGTGCGACCTCACGTGTAGAGCGCCGCCTCACCTGTAGTCCTCTCCGGGGGGTAATTCCAACACTCAACAGTGTTGGCCTTTATCCATGGAATAACCAAAGCACACAAAGCATAATCCAAGAGCCGTGGAAGGCTCGCCGTCGTCGGGTAGAGTAATCCAATATACAGGTCCAGTCGCTCTTGACCCGGAGCTCCTCGGATGCAATCACCACTAGGGGTCTGACCAGCCTGGATAAGCGTCCAGATAACGTCAGGAACGATGGGGGTACTGATAACTGTAGAACTCGAACCGAACGATGCACCATACATAAATAGACTATTATTAGCTTAATAGAATACGTCCAACTCGACGGTATGGTGCCAAACTATGACCATTCAACTATTAATCTACACGATATCTCAATGCCTATTCTGGGCCAAGTAGGCCCTACTACACCGCACGTGCTTCGTGGGGAGGCTTTGCGTCTGTCACTCTGTTGGAGGGTAAAGAACTGGACTAAAAGAAAGTTCTACTTTACGAGCGCCATATATATATGCGCTATGAACAAATAGTACCACACGTATTTCGCCCGGCATATTACTGCGCGGAACCGGGGGTTGCCTCGACATGTTAGGCGGCACGATTGAACTTGGACCTAGGGGTATGGCAACCTGGCGCCAGGTTCTCGTCCAATGGTAGAATGAAACTATTATGGGCTGTTTAGTAGAAACGGGGATATTCAATGCATATTGTACAAGGAATATACAGGGGATATCAAACGATATACAAATACAATTAAATATATATATATAAATAAATATACATATTCGGTTTAATCTGATCCTTCACAACAGTGAGTGTTACCCATTTAGGCCTAATTCTATTTAATTAAATTGTAACGTTATTACTGGGGTATCTGTAATTAAAATATATCACTTAGATGCAGGTGATCGGTGTTATCCACTAAAGCCACAACTAACGACTTCTCTGACCGACCCAACAGGAGCGCAATTATAACGGGACGCACACGATTAAATCACAAGATTAAAGGGGAACTATCTTATAAATGGCCTTTTTCAGTGCTTAGCATTGTTTCCTGGCTATGTGGACTTATATTAATAGGATCTGTTACAAAGGATCAGATTAAACCGAATATATATATTTATTTATTGATATATATTGCATAGTATTTGTATATCGTTTGATATCCCCTGTATATTCCTTGTACATATACACGGAATATCCTTTTAGCCCAGACCATAATAGTTCATTCTCCTATTGGACAGCGGTCCACCGGCGCCAGGGACCGGCCTCCGGAGCCAGGTTCAAAGTCACCGTCAAGATGTGTCTGGACATGCCCAACCTTGCCCAGGGATACGCGACAGAAATGAGAGTGGAACTAGTTTGTGCACCGTGCGTATAAATACGGCGCAGGTGAATGTAGAAGCCCCTTAGCCCCTTACCTCCATACCCTTCGTCCACGTAGTATGTTACCGATAAGTTGAAGCCTCACCCACGATACAACGTGCGGTGAAGTATGGCCTGTTTGGCCTCAGAATAGAGCATCGAGACCGCGTGCGAATTAGTAACTGAATTGTCAGAGTTTGGCGCTATACCGTCGAGTGCGACATATTTCTATTGAGTCTTTAATAGTCTATTTGTGTATAGTGTATCGTGCGGTTAGAATTCTACAGTGACCAGCATCTCCAACGCTTCCTCGTATTAGCTAGAGTTCTTATCCAGGCTGGGCCGACCGCATGGCGCTTTCACCCGAGGAGACCTAGGCGAGAGCCGTATGGACATGTACACTGGATTAATCTACCCGACGACTACATAGCCCTTTGCGGCTGGAATATATTTGCTTTGGTACTGTGATTTATGGAGCGGATAATCGCTGACGCCTGCACGTGTTGGATTTACCCCGAGAGGAGTCAAGTCGAGTCGGCGCTCAGAGAGCCTGAGGCCGCCTAGCTTTCTTCCCTGTGGAGCTACAGTCTACAAGAGAACCAAGCTGTATTCGTCTGTGGATCAAGAGGCTACTGCACCGGCTTCTGTACCTGAAGTCTCCCTAGTCATCGTTGACCAGACGTCCTACTACCGACAGATCTTCTACCCCCCTTGCTGGCTTACAACCAGTGGGAACCCCTTCCAGTATCTCCGCTATCTTACTAGTGTACCATAGATATAATTCCCTAAGATTCAGGTCGTATAATTACCTCCTGCGTAACCAGAGAATGGACATTCGTTATTGATTTGCCTACGCATACTCCTTTGCCTTACAAGTGCATTCAAAGAATAATGTAAAGTATCCTATGTACCTTTTGCTCCATTAAATACTTGATTAATACCTTTGACTGGAACCGATTTCATTGTGGGAAGTGTTCATCATATTCATATATCGTGTACTGTATGGCCAGTAATTAAAGTACATAAAGCGGTAGTGGTTTAATGATACCATACTTATCAATACAGTCAGGGAATTGTACCCCTCAGTTACAATTGGTCCTTCGAGCCGGAGGGTAACTAGTGTAATATTAATATAGTGGTATTAATATTGACATGGCCTATGATGAACACTCCACAAAACGGTTCTCCTAAAGTAGATCGCCCGCAGCGTAGACGGCAGACACCTCAGTACTTAGAGGATTACGTTGCCAGTATACTACCTAGCCTTCTACAGACGGTAAACGCGGAAAAAGTAGATAGTAAAATTATGTCCGACCCCGCCAATAGAGGCCCTAGTAGGTTCTAATGTAACTGACCAAGCCCACGGTAGGGACCAGGAGGGACCTGACACGACTTTACCCCCCGCCAAGACCGAAGAAGTAGTCCCCGGAGAGCTCCAGGATAAAGACAGCTCTCCAGGGATGGAACTCTACCCGTTACAAGAAGAGGAGAGCACCCAGGAGATGGATCTCCAGGACTCGCCACAGGAGAACAGATCTCCAACGAGTACTGCCAGGAGCGGATCACCTCAACCAGCGTCTTCCCCCAGCGGGGCGGACAAGATGCTGGCACAGGCATTCCTCGCCAGCCTAGCAGCCTCTACAGAGCGCGATCGACTCCAAGCACAGATGCTTAGCGAGCACGAACATTCTTCCATGGAAAGAGAACGCCTTCAAGCACAGCAACGGAGCGACGAAGATCGTATACGTCTAGAGATTAGACGCCTTCAGACGGAAGAGAATATGGTAAGAGACCGGGCCGAAGCAGAGCGCGCCGCCGCCGAAGCAGAGCGCGCCGCCGCCGAAGCCCAGCGCGCCGCTGCCGGTGCCCAAAGAGAAGCAGAGCGCGCCGCCGCCAAAGCCCAGCGCGCCGCTGCCGGTGCCCAAAGAGAAGCAGAGCGCGACATCGCTCTCACCAAGCGCGAAGCCGAGCGCGACCGATTACAAGCGCAGATAATGGAGCAGCTGATCGCCAGGGCGACACCCCCTCCCTCCGCACAGGGTTCCAGGGCCTCGTCAAGACACGGGTCAAGGGCACCCTCCCCTACCCGCTCAAGCGACCCTGAGCCCGACCACCAGAGAGAGCCTATACCCCCCTCCGAACTCCTTCCCCGACCGGTCCACGCGAGGACCAGCTACAAGGAAGAAACGGTCTACACCGCGGAGAGGCTAAATAGACGACTACAGGATCTAGAGGACCTGCCAGAACAAGAAGAAGAGGGAGAGGAGGAGAGTCAGGCCCGACAGCAGCACAGAACTCCACAGGACCAGGAGGTCCAGTACAGCCCAGGCTCTACCCCCGCGGCTCTGCGCTACAGACCCCCGACTCAATTCACGGGTGAGCTTGACGCACGACCAGCCCAGAGGAATAGCACCTGGATACGCGAGCCATGGTACCCAGCAGGTACCAGCCCACCAAGAGGCGTAAGAGGAGACTCGCCTAGGAGGCCTCTCTTCCAACGCTCACCGATGTGCCAGCCATCCATGGCATCATACATTGGCACACCGACGTTTCCGGACTTCACCCACGAGAACAGAGCACAGTACACCGAGCTACGAATGTGCTTAGAGACAATGATGTCCGATGTAACTGACGAACCGTACAAGTATGCTATCCTACTGAAGCACCTCAAGGTGCCCCGAGCGCACAATATAGCGCTGGCCTATGCCACCTCTACTACCCCATACACAGCGGCTCTAGCAGCACTCGACCAAAGATATGGACGCATATGGGATTACGTAATACAAGAGATAAGGCATATTGACCGCCTACCCCCAGCCACAGACAATCGCTCACTAGATGACCTGTCTATCAAGGTACAATCCCTGGTAGGGATGCTGGGGGCGCAAAGAGAAAAGGGTATGCACGAACTGTACGTGAACTCTAATGTCGAGAGGATTTTAGAGAAGCTTCCGCCCGCCCGACAAGAGCGCTTCAGGCGGCAAAGAGACCACCGTGATCCTAACGGTCCCGAGCCATCCCTCCTAGACCTAGCCGACTTCCTAGCGAGAGAAGTCAACATCCTACGGTTGGATACATTCATGCGGAGCACCCCAAGCTCCAGAGAGGGACCTAGGAGAGCAAACGATGGCCGAAGATTGGTGACCGTCATGCACCAATCAGAACCAGTACCGAGCAGCAAGAACCACAGTACCCCCTCGATGAAAGAGAAGTGGAAGATGGTGTGCCCGTACTGCGAGAAAGAACACTGGTTGTCACAATGTGACACATTCAAGAAGATGACCGCCGACGAGGTGGGTCAATGGATAAAGTCCAACCGACGCTGTTACCGATGTGCGCGCAGTCACATGGCAGCCGATTGCCGCTTAAAGAAGAGGTGTAGTCGGTGTGACGGAGCCCACCTAGATGTCCTACACGACAGTAACAGAAGAAAGCCCACACCCTCAAGTAGCACAAAGGCAAGTGTTATGTACATTGACCCCGCCAGCAGCGGGGGCGCCCGAGTGCTCTTAAAGGTGGTCCGCGTAACACTGAGTTACCAAGACAAGGTCATGGACACTTACGCCGTCCTTGACGACGGGTCAGAGAAGACCATTCTCCTCGCATCCGCTGCGGCCCAGCTGGGGCTGCGGGGGAGCGAAAACCAGATGACGATTCGGACAATAAGAAGAGATCTAAAGACGATAAAGGGCGAGAATGTCTCCTTCACTATCGCAGCAAGCGGGCAGCCAGAGAGACGGTATAGGATTACTAATGCTTTCACCAGCCAAGAAATAGGCCTGTCGCAGTACACCTACCCCATCGCCAAGCTGATGGATAAATATGTGCACCTGCGTCAACTACCTATCCCGCTCATAGACGGTGCCACCCCGACCCTGCTGATAGGCTCCGACCATGCAGACCTCATAGTCCCGATAGACCGGGTCCACACAGGGCCCAGAGGCTGTCCTGCAGCAGTCGAGACCCGCCTAGGATGGACATTACAAGGCCCCCTCGCTAAGTCTCTTAACCGAACAGCAGCCACTAACTGCCTCCACTCCAGAGTGACAGAAGGAGACACCACCCTCCTACAGCATGTCGAGAGGCTATGGACACTAGAGACAATGCCCTTTAAGAACGAAAAGAAAGACATTCGTTCCAAGGAAGACATTTACGCCATAGCACTCCTCGAGCAAGGGACAAAGAGAGTCAAAGTCAACGGAGTGATGAGATACGCAACTCCACTCTTGAGGCGAGAGGGTATGCCTACCTTCCACGCCCCAAAAGAAGCGACGGAGCGGTATCTATTGAACACAGAGCGGCGCCTAGCCAGAGACCCCGCTCAAGAGACTGTGTACCGCGCTGAGATTAACAAGCTAATCACAGCGGGACACATAAAGAAAATTGACATTAAAGAGGCCGATCAGACGACCGAATCATGGTACGTGCCGCACCACAAAGTCCACCACAACGGCAAGGATCGTATTGTGTTCAACTGCAGCTACCAGATCGGATCACAAAATCTGAATAAAGAGCTCTTGCCCGGCCCAACACTCGGCCCCTCCCTACTAGGCGTGTTACTACGTTTCCGCCAGGACAAGGTTGCCATCAGCGGCGACATCAAAGGGATGTTCCTGCAGGTGAGACTAGTGGAGGAGGACAAGCCCCTGCTGCGGTTCCTATGGAGAGAGAGGATCGGGGATGAGCAACCAGCCATCTATCAATGGGAAGTCCTCCCTTTCGGAACCACATGCAGCCCATGCTGTGCTACGTTTGCACTGCAAAAACACGTCGCAGAGGACCCAGCAGCTGATGAAGAGGTCCGAAAAAGTGTAGAAAATAGTTTCTATGTGGACAACTGTCTGCAAAGCGTCTCGACGCCAGAAGAAGCCGAGGCCCTCCTACTCAAGCTCCGCGCCTCCCTGATCAAAGGCGGCTTTGATCTCAGGCAGTGGGCCAGCAGCGACCCGCAAGTATTGCGCAGCCTCTCCCCCGAGGACAAGGCAGCAAGCAGCGAGACCTGGATGGCGACCATCCCAGGAGAAGCCCAAGAAATGACATTAGGACTAGTCTGGCGCTTCAAAACAGACTCGCTCCATTATAAACACACACCCCTGACCAAGGAGCAGGGAAGGTCGACTGCACTACCGACCACCAGACGGAGTGTATACAGAACACTCGCCAGACAATATGACCCGTTGGGATGTATTCTACCTTACACCACCAGGGCAAAGATGATTGTAAGAGCGTTATGGGACAAGGACCAGGGCTGGGACGACCCCATACCCGAACACCTTGCATCCACATGGAGAGAGTGGGAGACGGAACTCAGCTCACTCCCAGGTGTTAACATACGCCGCAGCTACTTCCCACCCACAGTGAGGCCGGAGACGTGCCAGATGGACCTGCACGTCTTCAGCGACGCCTCCGAAGTAGCCTACGGCTCGGTGGCCTACTTGCGTGCCCGAGAGGAGGGAGGAGAAATACATACTGCCTTCATCCTGGCCCGCTCAAGAATAGCCCCACGAAAGCAACAATCTATCCCGCGTCTAGAGCTCTGCGCAGCCCTAGCAGGAGCGCAACTCGCCACGTTAATCCAACGTGAACTCACCATTCCGGTGCAAAGAACAATCTTGTGGTCAGACTCCACGACAGTACTCACATGGATCCGGTCTGATTCGTGCAGATTCAAGGTCTTCGTGGGGGTTAGAGTCACAGAGATTCAAGATTTAACAGAAGTAGCAAGCTGGAGGTATGTGGACACAAAACACAACCCAGCTGACGTCATCACCCGGGGAATGTCCCTGGATGACCTCACCCGTCACAACCTATACAGTGACGGGCCAGAGTTCCTCAAGCTCCCGGAAGAAGAGTGGCCTACACCCACCCCACGGGAAGCGAGTAAAGAGGAGGCCGAAAACAAGAAATCTATGTTCTGTGGATTGAACACACTCGTCTCCACAGACCCCGACATAGACGATTGCCTCACCCTAGAGAGTGCGCAGCTAAAGACATTCCTGTGGCACCACCCAGAGGTTCAGCTCACTACTGACATTACTGCAGCTGACTACGAAGAAGCGGAACTTCTTCTACTACAACGAGCCCAGAGAGACTCGTTCCCCGATGAGCTAGACTGTCTACAGGGAGCAAAGCCCGTCCCATCAGACAGCAGACTGCTCCACCTAGCCCCCGAGAGCGACGCCCATGGTCTCATCAGAGTGGGTGGTCGTTTGCGGAGAGCTCCAGACCTACCGGATGACGTCAAGTACCCGATAGTCTTAAACAGCCGACACAAGGTCACAGAGCTGGTCATAAAGAAATACGACGAGGATGTGCATCACGCCGGGGCAGAGAGAGTCTTCGCGGAGATCAGACGTCGTTATTGGATACTGCAAGGGAGAGAAGCAGTGCGGCGCTTCCAGCGAACCTGTCTAGACTGTCGTAAGTGGCGAGCGCAGCCCAGTATACCCCGGATGGCTGACCTACCTCCCTGTCGCCTCCGACTCGGCGACAAGCCCTTTCACTCCACCGGTATGGACTGTTTCGGCCCGCTGTATATAAAGAAAGGAAGAGGCACCGAGAAGCGGTGGGGTATTGTATTCAAATGCATGACCACCCGAGCGATGCATATAGAACTCCTTCCAACCATGAGCACAGACTCATTCCTTATGGCCTTCCGAAGATTCACATCGCGGAAAGGCAAACCGTCTATATTGTTGTCTGATCACGGGACAAACTTCAAAGGCGGAGAAAGAGAGCTGAGAGAGAGCTTCCAAGCTATGGGCCCAGAACTTAAGACCCACCTCGCTCCATACCAGATTGACTTCCAGTTTAATCCCCCGAACGCACCTCACTTCGGTGGAACTTGGGAACGAGAAGTACGTTCAATAAAGACAGCCCTGTACGCCGTGCTTGGGGCCCAGACCGTGGCGGAAGAAGTCTTAATGACAGTCCTCACGGAGATCGAGGGAGTATTGAACTCAAAGCCCCTCGGTTACGTCTCAAGTGATGTAGCAGATGTCGACCCAGTCACCCCCAACACACTCTTGATTGGGCGGCTGGACCCCGCGCTACCACAGACAATGTACAGGTCTGAAGAAGCGAACGGCCGAAGAATGTGGAGGTACAGTCAAGTACTGGCTGACAAGTTTTGGAACAGCTTCCTACTCCACTACCTACCGTCTCTACAGACCCGCCAGAAATGGGTGAAAGAGAGAGACAATTTGACAGAAGGAACAGTCGTCATGATTATCGACCAGTCACTACCCCGAGCTATGTGGCCGGCCGGCCGCGTAAGCAAAGTGATCACCGGTGCCGACGGAAAGGTCCGAGCAGCCGAAGTGCTCGTCCAAGGGCGGACCTACACCCGACCCATGGCGAGGCTAATAGAACTGCCAAGGCTCCCCGATACCATCGATGACGACCATGACCCCATGACTTTGTGAACTGACAGACCCCTCACAGCAGACATTGAGTAGTGGACAGTGCGGTTAATCTGTCTCTGCTTAGCTAATTAGGTGGGACTAATTAGGGTGCGGCTGTTACAAAGGATCAGATTAAACCGAATATATATATTTATTTATTGATATATATTGCATAGTATTTGTATATCGTTTGATATCCCCTGTATATTCCTTGTACATATACACGGAATATCCCTTTAGCCCAGACCATAATAGTTCATTCTCCTATTGGACAGCGGTCCACCGGCGCCAGGGACCGGCCTCCGGAGCCAGGTTCAAAGTCACCGTCAAGATGTGTCTGGACATGCCCAACCTTGCCCAGGGATACGCGACAGAAATGAGAGTGGAACTAGTTTGTGCACCGTGCGTATAAATACGGCGCAGGTGAATGTAGAAGCCCCTTAGCCCCTTACCTCCGTACCCTTCGTCCACGTAGTATGTTACCGATAAGTTGAAGCCTCACCCACGATACAACGTGCGGTGAAGGATGGCCTGTTTGGCCTCAGAATAGAGCATCGAGACCGCGTGCGAATTAGTAACTGAATTGTCAGAGTTTGGCGCTATACCGTCGAGTGCGACATATTTCTATTGAGTCTTTAATAGTCTATTTGTGTATAGTGTATCGTGCGGTTAGAATTCTACAGTGACCAGCATCTCCAACGCTTCCTCGTATTAGCTAGAGTTCTTATCCAGGCTGGGCCGACCGCATGGCGCTTTCACCCGAGGAGACCTAGGCGAGAGCCGTATGGACATGTACACTGGATTAATCTACCCGACGACTACATAACCCTTTGCGGCTGGAATATATTTGCTTTGGTACTGTGATTTATGGAGCGGATAATCGCCGACGCCTGCACGTGTTGGATTTACCCCGAGAGGAGTCAAGTCGAGTCGGTGCTCAGAGAGCCTGAGGCCGCCTAGCTTTCTTCCCTGTGGAGCTACAGTCTACAAGAGAACCAAGCTGTATTCGTCTGTGGATCAAGAGGCTACTGCACCGGCTTCTGTACCTGAAGTCTCCCTAGTCATCGTTGACCAGACGTCCTACTACCGACAGATCTTCTACCCCCCTTGCTGGCTTACAACCAGTGGGAACCCCTTCCAGTATCTCCGCTATCTTACTAGTGTACCATAGATATAATTCCCTAAGATTCAGGTCGTATAATTACCTCCTGCGTAACCAGAGAATGGACATTCGTTATTGATTTGCCTACGCATACTCCTTTGCCTTACAAGTGCATTCAAAGAATAATGTAAAGTATCCTATGTACCTTTTGCTCCATTAAATACTTGATTAATACCTTTGACTGGAACCGATTTCATTGTGGGAAGTGTTCATCATATTCATATATCGTGTACTGTATGGCCAGTAATTAAAGTACATAAAGCGGTAGTGGTTTAATGATACCATACTTATCAATACAGTCAGGGAATTGTACCCCTCAGTTACAGGATCTATGTCTCTAATTCTCATATTGGCGCATTCTTCCAATTCTCCTCTCACAATATTCACCCTCATCTGAAAATGTGCATATCTGTGATGTCAGAGATTTCTCAGCTGCATAATAATGTGGCAGTTGATGTGGCAGTTGGCACCAGGGCCCTGTTTCATGTACGTGGTTCAACTAAGTCGATCAACATGTCCATTATCCAGCTTCAGTTAACCCGATGTTCAAAGCCGGGATTTTCCTGTTTCACAAAGGAGGATTCAGTCTCGTTAACTCAAGCCAGACTTGAGAGTCAGGCTCAAGTCAGGCTAGATGCGCGCTCCCGTTTTAGGTGGAAAGCCAGCACGTATCGATGGCAGAGACCCTGATTCTCAACGGCATTGATTGATTAATTGATTTAAGACTTTATTGACAGATTGCAATAGGCTCAATCGCCTCGCCGACAAGTTAAATGCGTTATCTATAGGCTAATTCTAAGTCCCTCATTACCTCAATCAATCAGATTATATTTCTTTAAACTTGCCTGCTGGATTGAATAATCAAATGAGATCTTGCTAGCGAAAATAACTAGTTAACTGTTATACAGAATTACGAGACGGCTTTCTTGCCCATTGATTGATGTATAGTCAATGTTTAACTTATCTCCAATGTGGTCCAACGGGTTGTTCTTTTGACTTCCACACGGACGACCCGGGTTCAAGACCGGGGTCCTTCTTTTTGCAATATAGGAATAATTCAATTTGGTGCACGTTGAGAGCTATATAAAGAATGACATCCTCAATGCATGTAGATTTATAATATTTTAACTTAAAACCAGGCTACTTTGGCGTATAATCATTAATATTATATTCAAAAAAATCATATTGGAAACACCGGGATTTGAACCCGGATCGCTAGGTTGGCAGACTTGAGCGCTACCGCTGGGCCACTGTGCCAGATGGGATAGATTCATTGTTTATACATTAATGAACGAGAGACCCGTGTTTAGAATATCCCTTATTTTGAATGAAGTTTTATTTCTTTATCCTCATTCATTCATGTGACGTCAACGGCTCATTCAATTTCTCAAATCCGTCAAACAGCGCATCTCATCAGACATCTTAATCCCAGTTACAATTAAAATAACCACATCATGTGTACGTCGCACGAGCGAGCGCCACCGTCGCCACGGTATATATAACGTGCATTATTTAGGACAAAGTGAATTTAATATCAGCATTTTGGGTCTATTTTACATTTCAAAAGCCCCCTCTGGAAGAATGGAGCACAAAAACGTAATTCAGAATGGTATAATGCAGATCGTAGACTGTGGGAATAGTTTCAGGAAACGGGCTGTCACTTCTTTGCGGGGGCGTGGCGATAGTTCAGGCTAACTTGAACTTGAACTCTGCTTTCGAGCAGGCTCAAACTTTTGGATCTGTTGTCATGGTGATTTGGAAAATCCACGTACATGAAATCGGAAAGTCAGGCTAACCCAGTTATCCAGCTAAAGTTATCCGGCTAACTCAGTTATCCAGGTACAAGAAACAGGGCCTAGGCCACACAGTGGTTGGAGCCCAGCCTCAAAACGGCTTAAGATCTTGAGGTAGAAAAATGCTGTTTTTGAGTACTTAATTAGAAATACAAAACAATGAATTCTTTTGAAAAAATACTTACAGAGGTGTTCCATAGACTCACAGGGATTGTGTAAAAGTGCCCAAATAGTGAAAGAAATAGTCAAATAGTTCCCCTTTAAATATTGTTTAAAATAAAAAGCTAAATACTATTATTTTGTGTGTCATGTTTCCAAATAAAATTTGGAAAACAAAAATATTTCTACCTTCAATTTGTTGGCTCAGTGAAGTTTCTCTTTTTAGTTCGCTTAGCCATTATTCCACATTCCACAAACAGGCATGTTTCCACAGGGGTGTTTTGTTACCACACCTATATGGTTAATTAGGGGCGGTTCTGTCTGGAAATACTTAGAATCGTGCACGAGCGAAGACGGTATAGGAACAATTGGTATTTATCAACATGGAGTACTTGCATGTGTGCGTACGACCTGTGTGTACGCATGTTTGATAAATCCAGATTTTTCTGTGTGTAGAGACATTCTAAATTCCGTGCGTATAGGAGACATTTTTTTACACTGGATGGCCCTGGCAACTTATGACGAACCGGTGGCTTGGTGAGTGAAGGTGTTCAGCTAGATACACCAGGAGGGCATGGAGTCTGCAGGTGCTGTCAAAAAGCAAACAGTGTGGAGAGTTATGACCAAACCCTTTGTCTCTCTGAATGAGGGATTACCTCGTTGATATGATGACAAAGTCATAAACAGCACTGAGGGATTGCAATCAATCACATAAATACGGCCGCGGCGAAGCGCCTTGCCCTGAACAAGGATACTGAGCTGGGATTGGATTTACACGCCTAATAATAGACTAAAGTAGATATATATTTCCAGCACCCAGATTTTCACGCCAGACTATTTATAATTCTGGAATCCTATGATGTATCCCAGTGGGGTTTAACGCCGAACCCCGGCTCAGACTACCGGAGCGGCGCTGATTATGTTGTACAAGAACCCGGTCCACGAAGATAGAGATATCTACACAAACACCAGCTCCTTTATCTTGCGAGGTCCAGGCAATCGCCTCACTATGACACAAGAAAATCTTTGGTTCCCACAACAGTATAGGAAAACAAGGCCCCACACACACACATGCGCGTATTTAGATGATGACAGATATGGAAATGGGAGATGACTGAACTCATAGAAGCCATAAAGGGAAAGGGTGTGTTTGTTTTTATTTTATTTTCATACATTTTTAAATAAGGTCAGCAGCAATGTATTCCTGTTGTATGAATTGAAAATGGGGGACCCTGATGTAAACAAGACAAACGTCTTTCTCTGGTCTGCATCCTCTTAACAATTGTATGTATTGAGCCGTACTGTATTGTACCCATTCTGCAATCTGTTAAATAAAGTTTTCATTTTCATAAAGTCCCATCAGGAAGAACAGCCTCCTGTTATGATACATGCATGTTAAGTATCTAGAGTCCAAAGTCAGATCCAGAATTTCTGATTATCATTATTACTCAGTAGTACTAATTTATATATACTCCAACTTATTTTCATTGTACTGTACTTGTGCTGTATAATGACAAAACATTTTAATCTAATCTAATCTTCTCTGCACTAAATCCAATCCAATCCAATCCACTTTATTTATAAAGCACATTTAAAAACATTAAAAAAAAAGTTGACCAAAGTGCTGTACAAGTCCACAACATCAGATAAAACATAAAAACATAATAATTTAATAAAAGCACACAATAAAAACAAGTACAATATGTCACATAAAAAGGCAGGTGTCTCAAAAATTGTTTAAAACACAGAAAGCCAGAGCAAATAGATGTGTCTTGAGGCGTGACTACATCCTGGTTACAATGGTGGGGTGACCAATGCATGGCGTCGTAGTGTAGTTTTATTAAATGTTGATGTACATTGAAAGCCCTGGGTCTCCTCTGTCTTAGGACTACAGCGCTTTCATGACGTGTTATTTCCTCGCATCTAATTCATGGGGTTTCCGCCGGGATGCGCAGACACTTGAACTCATATTTCGCTAATAACACTTAAAATCCTTGGTAAACAAACGTAGTGCTGAAAATATACACTTTGATGCTGTTTTGATAGGGTTAGGGTCTTTACTCTTGGCTACATTTGAAAGAAAACACAACATTAATTAATACAGACTGTATTGAGGGGCGACAGTGGCTTGAGAGGTAGAGCAGTCGTCTGGCAATCCTGAGGTTCCCAGTTCAATTCCCGCTCCTCCTGGGCAGTGTGCCGATGTGTCCTTGAGCAAGACACTTAACCCCTAATTGCTCCCGATGAGCAGGTTGGCACCTTGCATGGTTGCCTCTGCCGTTGGTGTGTGAATGTGTGAGTGAATGGGTCAAATGTGAGTAACAAATTGTAAAGCGCTTTGGATAAAAGCGCTATATAAAAAAGCAGCCATTTACCATTTACCATTATTGATCTATTTATGACGTGATATTAAATCCAGCCCGTACCGGGCCCGTCGGGCTAGCTTTCTTGATTTTTTTGGGAAAAGGATGTTGAATCTGTGTTTTCTATTACAGTGATTTATAGACATGTCTCTGCCTCTACCCTTGAGCTTGTGGATGCATCATTCTTATCTGTGTTAATCATCCTCACACTAACATTACTGGTGATGTTTATAGCACCACTCGTCATTTTATCCTTTATGGAAAAGTTGTCTGGTCTTCTCGGTATGAGTGTGTGGCGCAGTGGTTAACACTGTTGCCTCACAGCAAGAATGTCCTGGGTTCCAACCCCAGCAGGGGAATTTTCTATGGGGAGTTTGCATGTTCACCCTGTGTATGCGTGGGTTTCCTCTAGGTACTCCGGTTTCCTCCCACACCAGAAGACATGCATGCTAGGTTTCCTGCCATTAGCCTTGACCAAGGTACTGACATTACAACTGGAGTTGGTCCCTTGACCAAGGTACTGACATTACAGCTGGAGTTGGTCCCTTGACCAAAGTACTGGCATTACAACTGGAGTTGGTCCCTTGACCATGGTACTGGTATTACAACTGGAGTTGGTCCCTTGACCATGGTACTACTGGCATTACAACTGGAGTTGGTCCCTTGACCAAGGTACTGACATTACAACTGGAGTTGGTCCCTTGACCAAAGTACTGGTATTACAACTGGAGTTGGTCCCTTGACCGAGGTACTGGCATTACAACTGGAGTTGGTCCCTTGACCGAGGTACTGACATTTGAGCAACTAGTGGAGTGGTGCGATGGTCATAACCTTGCTCTCAACCCCACGAAGACCAAGGAGATGATCATCGATTTCCGCAGGACTGGTGACCTCAGCCACTCTCCACTCCTCATTGGGAATGAGGAGGTGGAGAGGGTTTCAAAATTTAAGTTTCTGGGCGTGACAATGTCTGATGACCTGTCCTGGGGGGTCAGCATTGCCTCTGCTGTGGGCAAAGCACAGCAGCGCCTTTTCTATCTTAGGAAGCTTAAATGGGCTAAACTCCCACAGGGACTGATGGCCAACTTCTACCACTGCGCAGTAGAGAGTGTACTCACGTACGGACTACTGGTGTGGTTTACTGGCTGCACCAGGGCAGAGAAGGAGGCCCTCCACAGAGTGGTCAAGGCTGCGAGGAGGATCACTGGAGCTAGCCTCCCAGATATCTCCACAGTCTTTACCTCCCGCTGCCTACGGCGTATAAATAACATCTTACTAGACCAGTACCACCCAGCAAACCATCTCTTTCAACTGCTGCCCTCTGGTCGAAGGTACAGATCCATCCAGTCCGGAACCAGCAGACTGACCAACAGCCTCTACCCACGGGCTGTCAGGCTGCTCAACGACGAACATCAACTTGCCCCCCCCCGCATCCCACCCCCGGTGACATAACTCCCACTCCCACATTACAACAATAACTGTGAACCGGACTTGCATTGCTGCACTATACAATACTTCATCCTTTGCAAGTCAACGCCCCCCCCCCCCCCCCCTCCTTCCATCAACTCACTGGACTGAAATATTTATATTTATTAATTTATTTGCACAAGCACTAGATGCACTTGGGACAATGATGGTATGTTATAAATTGGGACATTGGGACATTGATACTCTATTACTTTATTACTATATTACTATTATTATTGACATTATTATTATTATTTTTTTTTTTGCACATGTTATATCTTATGTTGTATGCCAGTGGTGATGTTCCTAACAAATTTCGTTGTACCAACAATGACAAATAAAGATCTATTCTATTCTATTACAGCTGGAGTTGGTCCCTTGACCAAAGTACTGGTATTACAACTGGAGTTGGTCCCTTGACCGAGGTACTGGCATTACAACTGGAGTTGGTCCCTTGACCATGGTACTACTGGCATTACAACTGGAGTTGGTCCCTTGATCGAGGTACTGGCATTACAACTGGAGTTGGTCCCTTGATCGAGGTACTGGCATTACAACTGGAGTTGGTCCCTTGACCAAGGTACTGGCATTACAACTGGAGTTGGTCCCTTGATCGAGGTACTGGCATTACAACTGGAGTTGGTCCCTTGATCGAGGTACTGGCATTACAACTGGAGTTGGTCCCTTGATCGAGGTACTGGCATTACAACTGGAGTTGGTCCCTTGATCGAGGTACTGGCATTACAACTGGAGTTGGTCCCTTGACCAATTGGTACTGGCATTACAACTGGAGTTGGTCCCTTGACCATGGTACTACTGGCATTACAACTGGAGTTGGTCCCTTGATCGAGGTACTGGCATTACAACTGGAGTTGGTCCCTTGATCGAGGTACTGGCATTACAACTGGAGTTGGTCCCTTGACCGAGGTACTGGCATTACAACTGGAGTTGGTCCCTTGACCGAGGTACTGGCATTACAACTGGAGTTGGTCCCTTGACCGAGGTACTGGCATTACAACTGGAGTTGGTCCATGGTCGTCACACTGTGTGGCTGCTCCTAAATAGTTAGTATGGGTTAAATGCAGAGGACGAATGCCCCCAAGAAGATTGTTTCAACAACAACTTAATATGACAGGCATGTATATTTGTTTATTTACAAGTTGCCATCGTACATCACGTCTGTGCTTGAACATCTGGACCATATCAAATGCGTTCTAATGATTGGCTTTAGCTGCCAAGTCCCTAATTTAATTTCATTTCAAATCTTTATTTAAACTCGAAAAGGCAATTGAGGTTTCCCCCATTTACAGTCACGTCAAGTGTACATATACAGAATTAAGCACACAAAAAAGCCATATAAAACCACACAGCATATAAAATCATAACAATAAGACAAGTAAGGATAACAATCAATTAAAACATGTAGAACTTTATTAATAAAGGTTGGAGATTAAGGTGTTACAACAGAGGGGAGAATCTCAAGCTTTAAGGACTGTTGGAGTTGATTCCATGAGCTAGACCAGTGGTTCTCAAACTGTGGTACGCGTACCACTAGTGGTACTTGGTGGTACTGCTGGTGGTACCTTTTTATAAAAAAAAAAAAAAAAACATATATATATATATATATATATATATATATATATATATTATAATTATTATTATTTTTTTTATTTTTTTCAGTCAGGCCACTGAACTTAGAAGCAGGCCAGGCCAGTGTTTCTAGTTGTGGTGGCACGATATAGTTAGATAACCTAAGTGGGGAACAACCGAAGGAGATCAATGTAACAGAGAGTAATGCAGTCTAAACAGTCATATCTTTTATTCAACTTCAGCCCTGATCATAACCATTTTTATTTTTAGATTCTTTTTGTAATGTCAGATAAAAAATGAAATACTCCCACTTTTCTGAAAAGAGTTGTTGTTAAATCTGACATTACAAAAAAATCCATCAAAATCTGTGTTGTTGCTAATCATTGACACATGCCTAGCCTGTAATAATCCCCCCCAGAAAAATTTACTTTGCATTTGATATATTGAAAATATTGTACTTTTAGTGTGTTTTTTTGTGCGTGTGTGCGTGCGTGCGTGTGTGTGTGTGTGTGTGTGTGAGAGAGAGAGAGAGAGAGAGAGAGAGAGAATGAAGGACAATTGCTTGATGTGTGTGAGAGAGAGAGAGAGAGAGAGAGAGAGAGAGAGAGAGAGAGAGAGAGAGAGAGAGAGAGAGAGAGAGAGAGAGAGAGAGAGAGAGAGAGAGAGAGAGAGAGAGAGAATTAAGTACATTTGCTGAAATACAGTTCTTAATTTTCTCACTTGCTATGTGAGAATGTTAGTTATTATGTTCTCAATGCCCCTTGCATTGTATGAGTTGTGTGGAAGAGTTTGCTCGTTCTAGTGCTACCCCTTTGTACATTGTGGCTGTGTCTGACAAAAGTTAACAATAAATAATGGTATTAGGAATACATTTGCCTCCTACGTGAACTGTGCATAGCTGAATAGACTGTATTTTAACGTCGGCCATATGGTGGTACTTGGAGAGCCAGCTACGTTCTCAGGTGGTACATGGTGTAAAAGGTTTGAGAACCACTGAGCTAGACCACACACCACTTTAACATATAGCCTTTAGAGGTCAATGGTTCAAGGGCTGAATGCTCCCAAGCACTGGAATACACAAATGTCATAGAATGGTTACTTTTTACTTTTGATACTTACACTCGTTCATTCATACACATACATTAATCATTATTTACTTCTCTACTTTAAGTAGAATCTTTAATGTACTTTAATGGACTTTTACCAGAGTACTATTTTATCTGGGTATTTCTACTTTGAAGTAAAGGAACGGCGTACTCACTGTACACACTGCTAAAACGAATAATCTACTAACCCTGAGGTCAATTTAAATCTATGATCACAAACAGCTTCAGTTGGGATCTGTTTTAATTGATTGTTTTCATTTTATCTTGTATCTTTTTATTAAGCTATTTGTAACACTCACTCTCACTCGGCATCACGAGGGCCATCCCTCAATGATTTTTGAAGTTTAAATAAAGGTAATAATAATGATAATATTAATATCATAATTATTAATACTGTTTATTCATATGGTGTCCAATGGGGTTTAACACCCCTGTTGGCATATCTATAAACACGATTACAGATAACAGGTGGGGGGGGACTGACATATGAGATCTGATTCACTCTCACTGCTCAAATGAGATCATCATCCTTATACACAACTCTCTCTCTCTCTCTCTCTCTCTCTCTCTCACGCGCACGCACAGGCAAACACACACGCAACTCGTGTCTTTCTAATTACTGTATGCGTTCAAACATGCTGCAAACATTACACAAGCCGGCGTGTGCACCCACTGCTAATTTATAAGGTCACTATTCAAAATAGTTCCTACCTATTAATGCTCATAATGCAGGGTCACCTACCTTTTAAAATAGTCACCTGCTGTCAATTCACCTCATAGGGAATGTGCAGGTCAGAGAGAGCATGGATGATGACAGTGAGGATTAGCTAATGGTCTATTTTGGAACAAACTAGAAGACGCATTATGTATAAATGTATTTATTCACCCGTCCATTATTCATTTATTCATCTATGTATTTATTTATTCATTCATTAATTCAGCTCCTTTGTGATTTTGGCTGATAAAACATTGCAACATTCTGGACTCATATTTGCCAACCTTGATTTAACCCGTTCACTGCCACACGACAGAAGGTTATTATTAACCCTTTACTATCACACAAACCGGCGGTCGTCACGTCGTACAGTAACTAACAGTATACCGGTCCAGGCCTGCAAGCACCTGATATGACGGCACTCAAAACGTTGTCATCTGTCAGGCATCTCAACATTTCACCTTGATCTCTCCGAGTTGCAGAGCGGCGAGCATTTTCGGAAGCGCGTCTATTATTTCTTTCCAGCCGCTTGCTGTCAGCCACCAGCCACCCAACCACCACAGCTGTGACCGAGACCTGTTCCTCTCAATGACATCAGTGCATACTATGGCTGCATACCAGGCATGACGAGACGCCTTGGCTCACGCTTAGGGTGTGGTATAGCAAGTTTATGACACCAAAAGGGGTGGAGTGAGGTTCCGGTAGCGACGAGCGTGCCACATGAGTAGCAGGCAGCAATATGATCTGAGCTGACTCTTTTTTTTTTTTTTGTATGAGTCGACTTACTATTTTCTTCTAGCGGTTCCTGGTGTCTATATAAGAGACAGTGGCACCGGGCTGCTGCCAGAACAGACAAGTCTGACAGACAGACCGACAGACACTGACCATCACAGAGGAGGTTCAGCCACTGGATTTAAACAGAGCTACTACCACTAACTTACACCAGAGAGATCATGGGACTCCTCAGTGTTGAAGAACTGGTAAGTGATTCTATAGGGGCCTCTCTCTAGCGGTTGTGTGGAGACTGAATCCAACATGAATTCGGTTTAGATTGAGACGATATATGATACACAATCTGATGTGACATCAGCAATATTAATCTTGGGGGGGAAGTGTATGGCCATGTTGTCTATGGTGATGATGATGATGATGAAGATGGTGGTGGTGGTGATGATGATGATGATGATGATGATGAATATTTTGATGATGATCAGGGACAGCAGCATCATGAGAACCAGGAGGTAGAGCTCTGTTAACTCTGAACATAGTTGTCACGATGAGATGACTGACACGTTAGGTCAGAAATAACAGTATCTGCTCTAACCGTTTGAAACTTAAAATCTAAATTCTAAATGTCATTTCAATTTATATAATGCAGTGCAATCAGAAAATTCCTCCCTTTTTTCAGAAATCATTCTTGAGACTGGTTGACGGGTGGATGTTGGATGAGCCTGTGGGCCACCAGTTGTCTATCAACCTATTTTAACTCTCTGGTTTGGTTTATATCAGACCGATATATATCAGAGTTTGAATCATACATCAAATTGGATCTGTTGTTGTTCCACTGGAACCAAGTGCTTTTCAATGGACAGAGAAAGCAGCCACATTCTAACAACCACTGGTACAATAGGAAAAAGTGTCCTTGAGTTGCTATAAAGTGTCTCTTCATCAACAACTACAAACATTTAGACTGATGTGATTTAACAACAGTGGACAGATCACTGCCCTCAATTTAGCTCTGCGGTTTTTGATGAAGTTCGAAATCTAACAGCAACAGAAGGAAGCTCCTAGTTGTGTCCTATATTGTTAGGTTACCTTGTTTCTGCTTTGCTCAATGGCACAATGGCAGGCACAAGTGTAAGCCAACGTGTCTTACCGACCGTTAGCAACGTGGCGTCCGTTCTTAGAGGATGAGAGTCGACTAAACAAAACAAATTATTAGTTGACTAATAGTAATAAGATGGGGTTTTGTTTACAATTCAATGAGTTGATTTAATTGTGAATCTTTATAACTGCGCTCTCCACTTGACTGTCTGCCAGCAAATGAATCCACTCGTGCAGAATGATCATTGTAGGGCAAGTGTTTGAGATCAATGCATACGGAATTTTAGTTTTGATACTATAGAGATGTGCTCACAGGGGCGCCCTTGTGGCGCGTACCATAGTGCCACGCCCACGCGCACCTACGCGGCCGACCCGGGTTCGATCCCAGCACCCGACGTTATTTGTCGCATTTCCTCCCCACCTCTCCTCCCGTTCGCCCTCTCCTCTGTCGGTCCTGCGTGACCAAGAAAGAGCTCTAAAAATGCTAAAAAATTATAAAAAAAAAAAAATAGATGTGCTCACTGCTCAGGCATTTTCCAGGAAATGAATCATGCAGCATGGAGAGAAAATAATGAATCAGCAAAACAAGCAGTAGTTCACCTACTCAACACCCAGACAAGTGTTTAGTCCTGTCATTTATTATTTCAAGGCAGCCCTGCACTGCTGAAGGGCACAAATGTTGGGGATGTTAAAGGTTCCCGATGCCTTAAAGGAACACAAGAACATTTTTGGAAATGCTCTTGTTTGCCATCATCCCTCAGAGTCAGATGAGAAGATTGATATCAATTTCATCTCTGTGTGTGTCAGGTTTGGAGTGGTATTGTAGGCTAGCTGTTCCCTACTGCTTCCAGTCCTTGTGCTAAGCTAGGCTAGCATGCACCTGGGGCTCTCTCTGGGCCTACTGGACACACAGAGATGAAACTAATATACATTTTCTTGACTGACGCCGGGGAAGATGGCAGATGAGTGTATCTTCCAACATGTTGGAGTGTTCCTTTAACACCTCATTTGGAAGATTTTGACGGTCAAACCTTTAAGTAAATTCCCCTCCCCCTCCCAACAGGTGACAGGAAAGAGGTGGGAGGGAAAGCAGACAGACGACTTCTCAGGGGGCGTGTACGAGGCAGCTGTCAATCAAGAGCAGGATGGTCATAGGACACACAGAGAGCAGGTGGGCGGAGCCCTGTCGGAGGAGAGTGACAGTGGCAGCGAAGAGGTCAGCGTGGCGGCTCTCAACGTAAGACAACAATACATGAACATGGACATTATTTCATGTACTGTCTGAGTGTGAGAATAATTACTCTACATGTGAGATCTGTGAACAGAATATTTAAAACACACACACAAATTAACTTAACACAAATTACAAGACTTTGAAGCAATTAAAACAATAAACTCAATGTATGTCAGTTGATGATTGTTATACACCCAAAAGCGCTTGAAACTAACTCTTGAATATAATTACTGTATTTTTTTGCTAAGCTCTTTTCTTGTTGTTTAATTGTATGTTTGGTTCTCCATTAGATACATTTACCTACTGTAACATTTACAATATCACAACATGGCGTAGAACAATATGGCTGAAATGTAACACATTATGTCGCTGTTCGTTCTCTCAGACGGACAACAGCGGCAGGCTGAAGCTGGAGACGGTGGACGACCTCTTCAACATCATGAAACTGAGGAAGAGGAGGAGGGAGAGGAAGGCCGCCGCCCACAAGAAAGAGCCAGAGGCTGAGATCATTGTAAGCTGCTGTTGTCTTTTCTCTTTCTTTCTTTCTTTCTCTTATCTTTCTTTCTTTCTTTCTTTCTCTTATCTTTCTTTCTTTCTTTCTTTCTCTTATCTTTCTTTCTTTCTTTCTTTCTTTCTTTCTTTCTTTCTTTCTTTCTTTCTTTCTTTCTTTCTTTCTTTCTTTCTTTCTTTCTTTCTTTCTTTCTTTCTCTCTCTCTCTCGCATCTCATCTCATCTGACTTTCTCTCTCTCTTCTCTCACCCTCTGGTGACTCTTAGTCAAATAGATGCATCAGCGGTGAATAAAAGTCTAAATTCAACTCAACGTCTCAGTAGTTCTGCTTCAGACTCACTCTGTGTCCTTGTCTCCTTCTCACCAGCCTGAGACGGTGGACGAGGAGCTGTTTCTGAACGCAGCCATGGAGAATAAACTCCCCGTGGTGGACAAGTACCTGGCAGACGGAGGAGACCCCAACGTCGGAGACCATGTGAGTATAGCAGGATCATAGTGTACAAAGTGCATGTCATATAGTGTACAAAGTACATGTCATATAGTGTACAAAGAACATGTCATATAGTGTACAAAGTACATGTCATATAGTGTACAAAGTACATGTCATATAGTGTACAAAGTACATGTCATATAGTGTACAAAGTACATGTCATATAGTGTACAAAGAACATGTCATATAGTGTACAAAGAACATGTCATATAGTGTACAAAGAACATGTCATATAGTGTACAAAGAACATGTCTGTCATATAGTGTACGGTATAGCAGGATCATAGTGTACAATGTTCACTAATTCACTTATACTTTGTAAGTTGAAAATTCACTAATAATTAATACATTTACAATTCACTAATAATTCACAAGTTGACAATTCACTCATAATTCACAAGTTGACAATTCCCTAATAATGAATAAGTTAACATTTCACTAATAATAGCTCCTTGTATGTTTCCTCTTCAGTTCCTGAGGACAGCGCTACACAAGGCTTCCTTCAGAGGAAACGTGGAGATCGTTAAGAGGCTGTTGGAGGCTGGAGCAGCTATAGACACCAAAGATAAGGTGAGGACTTGTTCAGTCTGTTCTCGTCTCTCTTTCTTTATTAACACTTCCTTCTCTTTCCCTCCTGACTGTGTTATTCTCTCCATTCCTTGCCTTCACACACACACACACACGCGCGCGCGCGCGCACGCACGCACACACACACACACACACACACACACACACACACACACGTCTAACAGTACTATGTGTGTTACAGCTGGATGCTACAGCAGTGCACTGGGCCTGTAGAGGAGGAAGCCTGCCGGCCTTGGAGCTGCTGCTCAATGAGGAGGCCAAGTTTACCTCCAGAGACAAGGTACTGTACATAAATTATACACACATATACATACTGTACTTAAATAATACACATATGTACATTTCAAAAGGTGAAGAATACATATGAATTGTATGTAGATGGTTTCAATGGAATTGCGTTGCTAGCTCGGACCCAAGTTTATTAGCAAAGACTGCAACAGGAAGTAAACTTCAGTCCATTTAGAAAGTTTATGTTGTCAAGTTGAAACTGTCATAGACTTTATTCCCCCATAAATTTGCCAGAAATCTCCTCTCCCTCTCCCTCTCCCTTCCTCTGCTCTCCTCTCCTCTCCTCTCCTCTCCTCTCCTCTCCTCTCCTCTCCTCTCCTCTCCTCTCCTCTCCTCTCCTCTCCTCTCCCTCTCCCTTCCTCTGCTCTCCTCTCCGCTCCCTTCCTCTCCTCTTCCTCTCCTTTCCGCTGTTCTCCTTCTCCTCTCCTCTCATATTCTCTCCTCTCCCCTCTTCTCTCCTCTCCTCTCCCCTCTTCTCCACTCTCTTCCCCTCTCCTCTACTTTCCTCTCCTCTTTTCTCCCTCTCTACTCATCTCCTCTCCTCTCCTCTCCTCTCCTCTCATTCAGGTCAGTGTGTCTGCCTATATATATATATACATATACATATATAGCCTGCAGACTCATATAAAGATACGTGGCTATAGTAAGCACCAACAGTTTAACACTAAGCTCTGTCCCCTCTCAGCTGCGCAGCACTCCTCTCCATGTTGCAGTGAGGACAGGACACTACGAATGTGCCGAGCACCTCATCCACTGTGGGGCCGACGTCAACGCTAAAGACAGAGTAAGACACGGATGGACGTGAGATGGATGAGAGTGAATGAGCTTGAATATGGACACCAGTGATGTCATCGGGGACATTTAAATCCTTGTGTTGTGTTAATTACAGCTCCATGAAATGATGTGGATGAAAAAACAGAGATAAGGACGCTCAATAACTGTAAAACTAAATTAACGTGTGCAAAACTGTTTAGAGCCTTGGGATATGCGTGAGATTATGTTGCAAAATAAATCAGCGTTAGTAAAACTATGTTGGCCATGGACTGGTGTTTCACTGAAGCTGCAGCTTTGAAAGGGGTGAGAAGCGCAGCTCTTGTCCCGTTGACCGGACGGTTTCTCCTTCCCTTCCAGGAGGGAGACACGCCCATGCACGACGCCGTGAGGATCAACAGATTCAAGATGATCAAGCTGCTAATGATGCACGGTGCGAGTCTCAAGACCAAGAACTGTGTAAGTACAGCAGCCTCAGAAAGGCCCCTTGAGTCATAATCAGCTGCACAGGGATTTATTGGTCCAAATTTAACAACACAGGTGGTCTAATGATCTGTTGTAAACCAGGGGTTGCTCTGACTTGTTTGCGCCAACAAGGACAATGCCACTCAAATTGGCCCTGGATAGAGTTGATGGCGGCGGATAGATGGTAGCTGATATGGCTGATGGAAGATTGAGCCTCCTTCAAGCCTGAAATCATGTTTAAGGATTAGCCCCTGTTTGCTAATCTCCAGTTTCCACTGCTTGTGGCAGTTTGATGTAGAACTACACCTGCTGGAAAGGACATGTTCTTGGTGATTATAAGGCCTCACCCTTAGTGTCCTATTGCGCCACCTAGTGGATTTAGGTACCAGCTTTGAGCACCAGCTTTCCTCTGAACAACTAAAGCCAAACCATTTTGCTCTTATATTGATAAAAGGTATGGGAAATTAAAAGGATTATATATTATATCATATATTATATATTGTATACTATATACTATATATTATATATAGGCAGTATTTTCTGGCAATGTAGATGGACAGGTTTTTTATAACTAACACAATTTTCTCCACATTTTTCATTTCATATAGCCAACAATATTGTCCAAATTCCTATCCCTTCTAACCCTTCTACCGAAATGGTCATTTCATTGATTATTAAAAGGTACTTATTTCTGTCCTTGCAGGATGGGAAGACCCCCATGGAGACCCTGTACTCCTGGCAGAGTGGAGCCAAGAGCCTCCTGTGTAACTTCAGCGAGGCCAAAAGTGTCAAGTAGAACACATTGGAATCCATTAGAACCAGGAATAGATCTATGAGGATCTGCTGGCACAGTGGTGTGTGTCTGCACTGCCCAGAGTCTGTGGTGAGGTGCAGGGTGCAAAAACACATGACATGAAAGATACAAATTAAAACCAAATCCCGGAGTTGGATAGATGCAACACACACATGCTACCATCTTTGACAAGGTGTTGTGTGCTGAAGTAGACATAGTGGGGAGAAAATGAAATCATAGGGAAGATATGGATTTTTACATGGTTTCAAAACTGTAGGCAGGAATAATGCATATTCCCTAAATTAGGTTATTTCTCAAGCACATGGCTGGTTTGTATTTAGCCGTCAACGTGTGTGTTATCCAATTATTTCAAACCATTATGAATACTATAGAACATCCTCCATCCAGGAGAGAAGCAAGGATTCAGCACAGAGAGCTCCAAGGGGAGGATCTGACGGCCTATTGATGGATAATGTGAATTAATTAAACTAATCCGATTGTCAATATTAATGTGACTAGCACTGATAGATTTATTGATCACCAAATATTGCTGGACAATGTCTGGGTGGAAACTTCAAAGGTTCTTTTGTTTTCTGTTTTGAAATCAATGATTATTTATTTATGAATTATCAAGTGTGATCATTGCTTTGTTGGTTTATTGATTGGTTCATTACTACGGACAATGATTAATTGATGTGGTTTGTTTAACAAACAGGGTAACGAGAAGGATATAGTGAGATCAGACCTGGATCAATCATTAAATTAAACGATTTAATTTATTTGGATCGCTTGCTTTAGTCTGCCCAGAGCACATGCCTTGGTTTGCAACTTTGGGGCAATCCTAAAGTATTCTTTCAATTAATCAATAGAAGTGATTGAATCAACCTCAAATAGTAATGTGACCCAGGAAAGATTGTGGTAGTGACTGAAGAGTATATGGTTCAGAAGAGTTTAACTAATTACTGGTTTCTCAGTACTCTAGTTAGGCTACAATCGTTAGAAACACACAGCACAGAAATGGAAGATGAATGGATTTGAAAGTCACTGTTGGTTTAGAGAACGTTTTGAACAGAGGGTAATTATTTAATTTATTTTAAAATATGCTTCATGAACTGAGATAATTTTCTTGTAGATTTTTTTTTATTATTGTGAAATATATCTGTACATTTTGCTTTTTATTTATGGTTTGAGTCAATAAAACCTGTTTTGAATTTAATTTTGTCTCTTGTTTTTCGAGGTATAGTAAGCCATGTGAAATCAGAACAGTTTACAGCATCTTGTAATTTAACAGTGTTAAAGCTGCTTTTTTGGGGGTATACTTTGGGGTACTTCGGGGTACTTTAGGGTATTTTCTGGTACTTTGTGGTGATTAGTAGGGCTGCAGCACCCCCTCTCAATTATTGCAATTATTGCAAATTTTTTTTATGACAGTATTTATATATTTGTATATACTGTAACTGTATAACTGTAACACTGTATATTATAAGTTTATCCTGCTCAAAGCACTTCACCATTTTAATATTGTGTGTATTGAGCCGTACTGTATTGTAGCCATTCTCCAATCTGTTAAATAAAGTTTTCATTCATTCATTACACTACTGTATGTACACAATCATACGTGTAAAACCGAGTAGATTTTCGAGTGATGACACACTGTCACAGACTGATTGAATGACAGGTGAAACAACTAATTGTATTCACCTCCCGTCTCCCGCCCTTCCATGCACGCGCCACGAACCACTGAGCTACTGTGATACAGTGCTTGCGCAGTCAGTCGATTTTAGCTAGTAGTCAGACTTTGCTAGCACAGAATGTCTCACTCGCAGAAAAGAAAAATATCAGATTTATTTTCGAAACGTCCCGCCGGTCCCAGTGAGTCCCACTAAATCTGATAAACGTCAGAGAGAGACAGAGACGACAGGTTCAGCCTCAGCATCAGGTATTGAAGAGTTAACTGAGTCTGTTCCCCTATACCCCCCCTCGGGCGCCAGGGGCTTCCACTGAGGGGTGATGCAAATAGGGATGGGGTGTTATGGCAGCTCATGATGGAAAGAGTGCGCACCGAGTCTGATCCCGAGTTGAAGAATTGGCTCCAAAAGAGAGACAACTGGATGTCCAACAACATCCAAAACGAAATCTTACAGCTGTTTGCCCATGATATTCAGCGACAAATTAGAGGCAAAGCATCCAAAAGCCCATTCTTTGGCTTGAGCGCTGACGGAACCACTGATGTCACTCACTGGAAAAGAACAATTCTCGTGTAATATACAGTTTGCCGATGACAACTTGGAAGCTCAGAACTTCTTTTGGGGTTTTTACAATGCCCGGCCCAGACACAACAGCCGAGACGCTGTTTTTGTGTATAAAATACTTTTACGCCTCGACCTGCCCATGGAGAGGCTGATAGGATACTGTTTTGACGGGGCCAGCAACATGTCTGGGGGGTACAGGCTAGACCAGGGGTTCCCAAACTTTTCAGGCCGCGACCCAAAAAAAACGGTGTCAGAGAGCCGTGACCCCCACTATTATAGGAGGTTAAAAAAAAAATTTAAATTTAAACGGAAATGTATGGTTGAAACATGCAAACGTTCAAACGCACACACACTAATAAGCATTGGAGGCTTTTAACCAGGGCCGGACTGGGGAAATCATTCAGGCCAGGAAATATAGCCCCAGTCAGGCCACTTTTTAAGCAGGGGGTCTGGGGGTCCCCCACCAGGATTTTTTTTGTTATAAAGACTTCATTTCCTGCATTCTGGTGCAGGAATTTTTTTTATTTGTACCCTTTAAATTCCAGTGTTTGTGATGGCATCACAAATTATTGTTAAAAAACAGGCTAAATTAGCAACAACACAGATTTTTATGGATTTTCTGTTTTTTGATAAATACAATATTTTATTCAACTTCAGCCCTGATCATAACACCACATATTCATTTTATAATTCTAACCCTTTAAATGCCAGTGTGTGTGATGGCATATATTTGCAATATATCAAATGCAAAGTAAATTTTTCTGGGGGGGGATTATTACAGGTTAGCTAGTGATCTCCTGGTTGTTCCCCACCTAGGTTATCTAACTATTGCGCTGCTGCAACTAGAAACACTGGCCTGGCCTGATTCTAAGTTCAGTGGCCTGACCGCAAAAAAAAAATTCAAATTAAAAAAAAAAATGTATCATCTGGCGACCCCCCAGCACCCCCTACCGATTTAAAGTTCCAACATGGCTGGGTGTAACGGTACACAAAAACCACGGCACGGTATGTACCTCGGTTTTGAAGTCAAGGTTCAGTATGGTTTTCGGTACAGTGGGGGAAAGTTTGGCTTTCCATGTTCCACTCAGGGGTGATGTAGTGTGCAGTAGCTAATTGTACGTGTAGGGCTGTCAACGAATATTTTATATTGAAATTAATAATAGACTTGTACATATTTTTTTTTTTATAATAATAATAATTATTATTATTATATTAGATTGTGAAAAAAACAGCCCCCGGTGGGCGGTCGTTAGTGGTTAACATACCGTTGTATTAGTTCGGTACACTACACAGGCGTTCGGTACGGTACGGTACACACTGAAACTTGTTCGGTACGGATACGTGTACCTTCACACCCCTGTCTGTGCAATACCACATTACCTCACTGTAATATATACATGTCTGTGTAATACCACATTACCTCACTGTAATATATACATGTCTGTGTAATACTACATTACATCACTGTAATATATACATGTCTGTGTAATACTACATTACCTCACTGTAATATATACATGTCTGTGTAATACCACATTACCTCACTGTAATATATACATGTCTGTGCAATACTACATTACCTCACTGTAATATATACATGTCTGTGCAATACTACATTACCTCACTGTAATATATACATGTCTGTGTAATACCACATTACCTCACTGTAATATATACATGTCTGTGTAATACTACATTACCTCACTGTAATATATACATGTCTGTGTAATACTACATTACCTCACTGTAATATATACATGTCTGTGTAATACTACCTTACCTCACTGTAATATATACATGTCTGTGTAATACTACATTACCTCACTATATTATATACATGTCTGTGTAATACCACATTACCTCACTGTAATATATACATGTGCAATACTACATTACCTCACTGTAATATATACATGTCTGTGTAATACTACATTACCTCACTATATTATATACATGTCTGTGTAATACTACATTACCTCACTGTATTATATACATGTGCAATACTACATTACCTCACTGTAATATATACATGTCTGTGTAATACCACATTACCTCACTGTAATATATACATGTCTGTGTAATACCACATCACCTCACTGTAATATATACATGTCTGTGTAATACCACATTACCTCACTGTAATATATACATGTGTAATACTACATTACCTCACTATAAAAATATATACATGTCTGTGTAATACCACATTACCTCACTGTAATATATACATGTCTGTGTAATACTACATTACCTCACTGTAATATATACATGTCTGTGTAATACCACATTACCTCACTGTAATATATACATGTCTGTGTAATACTACATTACCTCACTGTAATATATACATGTCTGTGTAATACCACATTACCTCACTGTAATATATACATGTCTGTGTAATACCACATTATCTCACTGTAATATATACATGTCTGTGTAATACTACATTACCTCACTGTAATATATACATGTCTGTGTAATACTACATTACCTCACTATATTATATACATGTCTGTGTAATACCACATTACCTCACTGTAATATATACATGTGCAATACTACATTACCTCACTGTAATATATACATGTCTGTGTAATACTACATTACCTCACTATATTATATACATGTATGTGTAATACTACATTACCTCACTGTATTATATACATGTGCAATACTACATTACCTCACTGTAATATATACATGTCTGTGTAATACTACATTACCTCGCTGTAATATATACATGTCTGTGTAATACTACATGACCTCACTGTAATATATACATGTCTGTGTAATACTACATTAGCTCACTGTAATATATACATGTCTGTGTAATACTACATTACCTCACTATAATATATACATGTCTGTGTAATACCACATTACCTCACTATAATATATACATGTCTGTGTAATACTACATCACCTCACTATAATATATACATGTCTGTACAATACCACATCACCTCACTATAATATATACATGTGCAATACCACAGATGTTTGGGACATGTGCAATAATGTCATTGACTACTAAGGTGCAATATCTTTTTCTCTACTGTATGATACAATTATATAGTATATAGAAGTATAATATAGAGTAATACATGATTAATATAGTAATACATACAGTATATAGATAAATGTGTGTGTATAAATGAATGAACCTCAGTAAATATGCAATTTAACTGACATATACACAAAAGTTATTAATTTATGTTAATGTAATTGTGTTGATGTTTTCATTTCTGCAAAATAAGTATGTACATTTTGTTTGGTTTGGTAAACATCACGCTATGAACAGTCTATCAGTGTACTGTATGTGTGTAGGGGCAGGTACAATACGAGTTTTCTTCTTCCTGTTCCTTTCGGTCATGGAATTTAGTGGATCATATTAAGTGAACTATATGTACTGAAGACACTGTTGGACTGTAACAATTCCATGTATGAATGATAACAATAAAAAAATATTTGCAATGCTGTTTAAAAAAATATATATATATGTTCTTGTGAATAAGTGCATGTGTAGCAGAGTGTGGGTACACTAATGTATGTGTGGTAGTGTGTGTATGTGTACACTAATGTATGTATGTTAGTGTGTGTATGGGTACACTAATGTATGTATGTTAGTGAGTGTATTGGTACACTAATGTATGTATGGTAGTGAGTGTATGGGTACACTAATGTATGTATGTTAGTGAGTGTATTGGTACACTAATGTATGTATGTTAGTGTGTGTATAGGTACATGGAATGTGTTGTGTGGTAGTGTGTATAATTTGTTAGGTGCTGCATAAACACTTTTCGTTGTACTGTGTTACAGTGCAACGACAATAAAGCTTTCTACTTCTACTCTACTACACAGGGAATGGCACCCCTAACCACAGGGAATGGTACCCCTAACCACAGGGAATGGAGGCAGCCATCTTTATGCACTTTGTCCATCAGTAGTTTGAGCTCAGAGCTTCTAGAGAATCAGATTCAGTATCAGTTAGTATAATGAACATGGTTTGTAAGGTTCTGATTCTGACATATTAGGAGCCATTCTTTAATGTTGCTTTAGAGATGAATTACTTTAATTCTTAAACAATCAAACATCCAACTATCACCAAACATAAGAGAACATGAATAGAAACATTTTAAGAAAAGGGTCACAAAAAAAAAAGATCACCATATACTGAAAACACAAAATTAGGTATATAAAGATAATTGGTCCTGTTGAATGTGGTGTGGTAATGAGTGTGGGTACACTGGTACATACATTAGTATGTAGCACCTCTAGCTCCCTGACCTCCTCCTCCTCCACACCCCTACCTGTCACTTCAGGTCTGCTGACACCAACCCCTTACTTCCCATCAGGACCAAGCTCCAGACCTGGGGCAACAGGGCCTTTGCAGCAGCTGCCCCCTCCCTCTGGAATGCCCTCCCCTCACATCAGCAACACCCCACCGTCCTTTAAATCAGCCTAAAAAACAAACCCTGCCAACACCCTACAGAACAAAATCAGTCTCCCTTCCACTGTCTGTGGAGCAGCTCCAGACTTTATACCTGATGACGTCACAAGTTGAGTCTTACTTCTCTGGTTTCTGGCTTTGGGGGAGAGTAGCACATGTTCACAAATATTGATTGAACTTTCCTAGAAATAACATATTGGAATTCTTGATTTGGGTGACGTTCCCCTATCAATCACCTGTTCCCAAACAATGTGATGTATGTAAATACTTCACCTTCAAAGCCCTCAACAACCTGCCACCTCTACCTCTCTGACCTCCTCCTCCATCACCTCTACCTCTCTGACCTCCTGCTCCATCACCTCTACCTCTCTGACCTCCTCCTCCATCACCTCTACCTCTCTGACCTCCTCCATCACCTCCACCTCTCTGACCTCCTCCATCACCTCCACCTCTCTGACCTCCTGCTCCATCACCTCTACCTCTCTGACCTCCTCCATCACCTCTACCTCTCTGACCTCCTCCTCCACCTCCTCTACCTCTCTGACCTCCTGCTCCATCACCTCCACCTCTCTGACCTCCTCCACCTCTCTGACCTCCTCCTCCACCTCCTCCACCTCTCTGACCTCCTCCTCCATCACCTCTACCTCTCTGACCTCCATCACCTCCACCTCTCTGACCTCCTCCTCCACCTCTCTGACCTCCTCCTTCTCCACCTCTACCTCTCTGACCTCCTCCACTACCTCAGCCTCAAAACCCACCTGCCAACACCCTACTGTTCTTTAAATCAACCTAAAACCCACCTGCCAACACCCTACTGTTCTTTAAATCAACCTAAAACCCACCTGCCAACACCCTACTGTTCTTTAAATCAACCTAAAAACCACCTGCCAACACCCTACTGTTCTTTAAATCAACCTAAAACCCACCTGCCAACACCATACTGTTCTTTAAATCAGCCTCAAATCGACATTTTCACAAATTTTGCTTTTGACCCAGTTGTATTATCCCATTCTGTAAAGCGTCTTTTAGCACTGTGAAAAGCACAAATCGAATGTATTATTAATAATCATATCAATATTATTAATGCTATTGTTGATGTTATTATTATTAGTAATATAGAAATTATTATTAATAATAATACACACATATTCATATATTATTAATAATAATAATAATAATAATAATAATAATAATAATAATAATAATAATAATAATAATAATAATAATAATAATAATAATAATAATAATAATAATAATAATAATAATAATAATAATAATAATAATAATGTTACCACCCCCTGTCTTCACTTCCTCTTTCTCTCCTACTGCTTCCTCCCCCGTCTTTCATTGTCCAGGTCATACAGTCCAACTTACACCATACTCCCCTCACTCCGCCGCCAATCATCTGCCTTGTTGTCAAATCACTGCTTCAGTCGGTCTGACTGACTCGGCGGAGGGTCAGCGGCTTCCCGTCTCTGTTCAAGAAGAAGAACGGATACAGTTTCTCATCGAATGGGCAGCGACTGAAGCTGTAGATGTTGGCTCCAGTGTCTGCGTTGTAAAAGGAGACATCTCTGGCCTCATAATCCACAAACACCCCTAGTGTCTGAAGCGTCTCTGTCAGGGAGAGGGTGACAGGAGGGTCAGCATAAGCTTCATACACACCTCTGTACCATCCCACAGCCCAGGCCCCTCTGTCAGGATTAAACGGGATGGCGCTCTTCCTCTCAATGGACTCTGTGGCGACGCCTATCATCCACCAGGAGGCGTTTCCCGTCACCTCGACCTCATAGTAAAATCTCCCAGAGACGAACCCTTCCTTCCCCAGGACACACGGGTTGCGCTCAAATCTTTTGGGATTACAGGAGAGAGCCTGTGGGGCGGCTCCCCATCTCACTTGTCTGCGGTCCTCAGAGAGAAGGAGTTCAGGATGAGCAGTGTCCGGGTCCAGAGACACGTCCACAGCATACTGTCTCACTGTGATCACTCCCATCTCCTCTAGTGTCTCAGAGAGCGTCTTCTGCATATTTTCCACAGCTCTCCTCACGGCCTCCATGGGGCCTCGGTCAAACTGGAGCTTCCTTCCAGGCAAGGTCTGGGTTGTTGTGGGGAGGGTGCAGAGGGCTGCAGAGCTCTCGAGGAGGTGGAGTTGGTCCTCGGTGTGCGAGAGTATCTTCAGCTCTGAGCTCCTGCTCAGTAACATGTTGATCTCCTCCTCGAGCTCTTTGATGATTTCTTCAGCCTGTTTCTCTAAAGCCTTCTGGGTCTTTTCAGCTGCCTTAATGATTTCAGATGTGCTTCTCTCACCAAGGTCGACAGAGTTCCTGATCTTCTGAACCCTCTGCTGTCGCTCCCGGATCATGTGTTGTACTTGTAACTCTGTGTTTCCCAGTTCTACCTTCCTCTCTTCACACTCGTCCTCAATGAGTACAGTCGTGTGGGTCTTGTGGTCAGAGAAAATGCACAGAAAACACACGCACATCTTGTCGTTCTTACAGAACAGTTCCAGAGGCCTTTTGTGCTTCTTACAGACCCTGTCCTCCAGGTTCTCCACAGGATCAATCAGGTTGTGGCTCTTGAAGGAAGCCAGGATCTGGTGAGGCTGCAGGTGGCTCTCACAGAAAGAGGCCAGACACACCAGGCAGGACTTCAGAGCCTTGACCCCTTTCTCAGTACAAACATCACAAGGAACATCTCCAGACTCAACAAGATGACTTCGCTCCGGAGGCTTGGTTTCATCTTCAACTGAAGCCAGTTTATTAACCTGAGCGGCCATTTCAGAGATTAAAGTGTTGACTTTGAGATCCGGTCGCCTCTCGAAGGCATTCTTACACATGGGACACAGGCAGCGGTCACTGCTATCCCAGTAGCCCGTGATACAGGTCTTACAGAAGTTGTGTCCACAGGGGGTGGTGACCGGGTCAGTGAACACATCTAGACAGATGGAACACTGGAACTGATCCTCTGACAGACTGGAACTGAGACTGGAACTGGCCATAACTGTGAACAAAGAAAAACAAATGATAAATACACTATAGCTGCCAGCAACCATTCACTGTGTCCAAACACATAGGGCTCTATTTTAGTGAAGCGCAAGGCATGCGCTGGCTGTTTGGGCCCAAGGTAACATGGTGGTTCGAAGGGAACAGCTTTTCTGTAAGTGTTATTTGTGAATGTGTGAAGACGGTCTGTATTACACACAGAGGGAACTGTCTGACCACTTTCAAACTAAGTACAGGATAAAAAATACTTCCAAATAAACGTTCATGATTATGAATATGTAGGCTACATGTCAAAAGGGCAATACATTTTGTTAATGTAATCTACTTGCACATATGTATGTTATATAGCCTAGTACTATTCTTACTGGATTAAACATTAAAGTAAATCCTTCAACTGAATGCAGCCTTTTAATCGTATAATCACAACAAGCTATTTCACTTTTACACTTGTGGTTATTGAATCCGTGCATGGATCAGCATCGTGAAAACATCATGGAAATCATCATCTATGAGCACAATACACTAGAAGAGAGAGGCACTTGTGAGGACAGTGACTACAATAAATACCTCTCGTTCTAGTGGAAATCTGATTGAGAGTAGTAGGCCTATATATTGATTGATTGTTTGAAAACTTTATTAACAGATTGCAGAATGGGTACAATACAAAATAACTGCTAAGAGGATGCAGACCAGAAAAACCATGACACTCCCCTGACTAAAAGTATAATGGGGCTCTATGGCGAAACCATGACACTCCCCTGACTAAAAGTATAATGGGGCTCTATGGAGAAACCATGACACTCCCCTGACTAAAAGTATAATGGGACTCTATGGCGAAACCATGACACTCCCCTGACTACAAGTATAATGGGGCTCTATGGAGAAACCATGACACTCCCCTGACTAAAAGTATAATGGGGCTCCATGGAGAAACCATGACACTCCCCTGACTAAAAGTATAATGGGGCTCTATGGAGAAACCATGACACACTCCCCTGACTAAAAGTATAATGGGGCTCTATGGAGAAACCATGACACTCCCCTGACTAAAAGTATAATGGGGCTCTATGGAGAAACCATGACACTCCCCTGACTAAAAGTATAATGGGGCTCTATGGCGAAAGTAAACCATGACACTCCCCTGACTAAAAGTATAATGGTGCTCTATGGAGAAACCATGACGCTTTCTGACTAAAAGTTGTTTCAAACGAAAACGCTGGATGTCATTTTGCCAAACCAGCATGGCTGTGAGAGTCTTTAAGCGTTTACATATCTAGCTTTGGCATGGATTGATTGTTTAGGGATAAACCGGATGAACAAAAATTAGGGATTTCAATAGGTGTAGGGTCTATATATGGAACACATACAGGAAAACACATGATCTATTCATTCATAAATGAATGACGTGGCTTAATATTGGATGTCTTTGTCCTCTGTGGAAGTTATTCCTATATACCAGGCGCATGTTGTTCTGATTGGCCATAATGACGTCAGGCACCACTCCCTGTAATCATGGACTTGTTCAAGATGGATTTCGGTTTGCCTCGACTAGTAGACGAGAGTAGCCGAGTGAAGCCGGGGGAGGAGTTAAGAGGGCGGACACTGCCGATTTCACGAGAGCCTCTCGCCTAGTCTCACGCGGCAGATACGCTTTCACGTCACCACACACACATTACACACCTGTCCAGCTCATTATAATGCGATGGCCGTGTGCAAAATTAGATCAGATTCAAATGTACAGCACACCATATACTGCTACAGTGGAATATACTATTCATCATATACCATAATGTATACCATCTTGTTGCGCGCTCCTGGCCGCACGCACACACAACACACTGCTGTATGTATGTGTGTGTGTCTGACAGCTTGAAGTTTATCATGATGATATGATGATAAGTTGATAACGCATAACATAATAAAGTTTTCAATCAATCAAACGTCTCATAACTCCCTGGCTGTCACATGGCTGGTGACTGACAACTTTTCTGAGCCAATAGGCGCTTTGCGCGACCGTAGCAAGTCGCTTCCCAGCCGGGAGCAGCCGGCTGAGAGGTACTGTGGAGCCTCGCTCTGAATGCTGCGCGCGGCTCGCTCCCGCGGGAGTTCCGCGCCTCGCCTCGTCAGATTTTCAGAGCAAATCGGACAACATTCTAACCGTCATGCAACGCGCTTGGCGAGGCCGTAGTAAAACCTGCGCAGATCTGCGTCCGCCTATAGACCACCGTAACACTTCCGGGATTCTGAAATCAGGGAGGAGATTGCGGGGGGTGCATATGAATGAATGTGGACGAGAGCCGTGATGGAAGTGGTTGCCGATACGGCTGTGGGGGTGCTAGAGACATGATCGAATAGACGTTTACGCGCCTCGCTCTCCTGAACACGGCGTGACCCATAACTAATCGATCAGAACTAAATCGGCAGAGAAAAAGCCCATTTTAAAGCACCTATTCCGCTTGGACATGCGCAGAGTGCCCATGGAGTCTGGACGACGCGAGATGACGCTCGAATGAATGTGGACTGTTCCATCAGAGGGGGGAGCTTCGATGGTCATGTAAGTGGCTACAGACCGCTGCACTTAAATATAAACATTAGTCTACCTGGAGACTCAATGAGGTAATTGAAGATGTCGCCATAAGACACGTCTGGCCATTTAGTGGGATCATTTTTTCATTATCCTGTTCGGCTGGCCACCGAAGCTCCCCCCTCTGATAGAACGGTCCACATTCATTCGAGTGTCATCTCGCGTCGTCCAGACTCCATGGGCACTCTGCGCATGTCCAAGCGGAATAGGTGCTTTAAAATGGGCTTTTTCTCTGCCGATTTAGTTCTGATCGATTAGTTATGGGTCACGCCGTGTTCAGGAGAGCGAGGCGCATAAACGTCTATTCGATCATGTCTCTAGCACTCCCACAGCCGTATCGGCAACCACTTCCATCACGGCTCTCGTCCACATCCATTAATTTGACCCCCCCCCGCAATCTCCTCCTTGATTTCAATGTAACGCGGAAGTGTAGTGGTCTATCCCATCTTGAACAAGCCTCATGTCTCCCTCCTGCTCCAGCCCCACAGAGGCCTTGTCTCACCAAATAGTTACAATAAGTTGGACACAGTGCAAATAAAGTTAAACGTAAACTTATGAGGTCAAAATGAACAAGAATACACTCATTAGTGCTAGTATGGTACCATCAAAGTGTATGCCATTAAATATAATATAATGGACAGAGGTTTGGTTTGGGTGTGTTACTGTAAATTCGTGTAAAAACCGATTCTATTCTTATGACATTTTTGTATTTCCTTCTTATTAAAATCAAACCCTACTCACCTTTAAATTGCTCTATTGTTCACACGACGGTGTAAACAGGCCCCTGGACAGTTTGGTGAAACTCTCTTTGTAAAGATTTCTGCTGCGTGTTCCTGCTGTTCAGCTTGTTCACTTTCATTTCTGCAAAGTGACGTCACTAAGCCCCGCCCTCCCCACAGTTGTTTGCCCAATGATTGGAGTATTCACAGAACCCGCCCCTAAAAGAACTTAAAGCTTCAGTTCAATGAAAAGCGTATTTTTCAACCTTGTTGCATATTTTAACAGAAGGTATGTTGAATGAATGAATGAATGAAAACTTTATTTAACAGATTGCAGAATGGGTACAATACAGTACGGCTCAATACATACAATTGTTAAGGGGATGCAGACCTGAGAAAGACGTTTGTCTTGTTTCCATCAGGGTCCCCCATTTTCAATTCATATAGACATATATGACATACATGACATACAGATAGTCAGTACTGCTACATCTATACATTTATGACATACCAGATTTGCAAATACAGTACTGTTTGTGATACAGAAGGAGTCAAGAAAAGGGAGTATATACATTTGACGTAGAAACTGTACATTGGAGGAGGTTGGGTGGGGGGGGTTGGGTACATTGGGATATTGACAACCATACTGGGTAATTTACATTGGAGGTGGTTGGGGGGGGGGGGCGGGGGGCACACTGTATAAACAAGTAACACTGTACATTGAGGGGGGGGGGGAGGAGGAGACACTGTACAAACAAACACAATTGTACGTTGAACTATTGACAAAACCATACTAGGTAAATGACTGTACATTGGAGGGGGTTGGGTTAGGATATTTACAGGGGCCAGTGTTGAATTGCAGTCTCCCGTAGGTGTCCCTTGAGAGAGGTTTTGAAAGTGGGTAGTGATCCACATTCCTTTACAGCTTTGGGTAGGGCGTTCCACATTGATGTGGCATAATTGCGAAACGTGTTTAGTCCCTTATTTGAGCCGAATCTGGGTTTAACATGATTTGTGGAGCTCCCTCTGGTGTTGTGATCGTGGTATTCACTGACCTTTGGGAAGTATTTTGACATGTACATGGGTACCTTGGTCGTGTAGTGTATCTTGTAGACCAGGCCCATTGCAAGTTGTTGTACTCTGTCGTCTACTCTAAGCCATCCTAGGTTGTCAAAGTGGGCAGGGGTGAGGTGGGTTCTAGGAGTAAGGTCAAGCAGTAGTCTGACCAGTTTGTTTTGAGATGTTTGTAATTTTGTTTTTAGCGCCTTTGAGGTGCTTTGGTACCATGAGGTGCAAGCATAGTCGTAGTACCCCTGAATGAGTGCTCCTGCCAGAGTCTTCAGGGTGTTCTTGTTTACCAGAGAGGAGATCCGGTACAAGAATCGAGTTCGTTGGTTGACTTTTTTTATTACATTGGATGCCATTTTGTCACAGGAGAGATTAGCCTCTAGGATGGAACCCAGGTAGGTAATTTCATCTTTCCTTGTGACAATATTGTCACCCACTGTAACTGAGAAGCCGTCGGTCTTGCTGAGTTTGTTATTTGAACCGAAGAGAATGGACTCTGTTTTGCCCATGTGTAATGATAGTTTGTTATCAGCGAGCCATATGCAGATTCTGCCTAGTTCCGAGCTGAGGGTTTTTTCAACCTGTAACTTGTTCTTGTCAGAGACCAGCAGGGCTGAGTCGTCCGCAAACAGGAACAAGTTGCAGTCACAAGCTGACGACATGTCATTTGCATAAATTAGGAACAGTAGCGGTCCTAGTATGCTTCCTTGTGGAACACCACAGCTCACTGTGAGGGGGGGGGATAGGGTACCGTTTACCTCCACCATCTGTTCCCTCCCCTCAAGGTAGGATTGCATCCAGCTCACTGATAGACTATCAAAACCAATTGCTTTTAGCTTGTCAATCAGAATGGAGTGATTGACCGTGTCAAAGGCCTTTTGTAGGTCCAGCATGACCATGCCGCAGTATTTGCCTGCGTCCACCTCTTGTTTGATGTGGTCATTCAAATAGAGAAGGCATGTGTCAGTGGAGTGGGATGTTCTGAAGCCAGATTGGAATTCGTAGATTAGATTTTTTTCCGCTAGGTACTTTTCGACCTGTTCGTAGACTATTTTTTCCATGACTTTCGAGATGGAGGTGAGAATAGAAACAGGGCGGTAGTTGCCTGGGTCTAATTTGCTGCCCTTTTTGTGCAGAGGGGTCACCCTCGCAATTTTGAAGTCCTTGGGGACGTGTCCCTGTTTTATGGAGAGGTTTATTATGTGTGTGATGATTGGTGTGATGGCGGCTGCTGAGTCTCTGAGGAATTTGGAGGGGATGTTGTCATGGCCAGTGGCCTTGTTAGGTTGGAGGGCGCTCAGTTTATTGAGTACCTCATCTGTTGTTACCATTTCCAGCTTGAAGTCGTCCTTGCGGACCCCTAGGTTTTTGTAGTAAGCTACTATGTGTTCTACCCCATAAAGCCCTGAGTGGGAGGGTAGTTTGTTTACCAGTGTTGTGGCTATGTTTGTGAAGAAAATGTTTAAGTAATTGGCTACATCCAGCTTGTCTGTGATGAGCGTGTTGTCCGTTTTTATGTTTATGTTTGAGAATCTGGTTTTAAGTTTTTTACTGCATCCTAGTTGATTATTGAGTAATTTCCAAAGTTCACGTGGTTTGTTTTTGTTTTCCTCAGTTTTGTCATTGATGAAATTCTTTTTTGCAGTTTTGATCATGGAGTTTACGTCGTTTCTTAGTCTGTTTCTTTCTAGTTTGAGTTCAGTCACGTGGGCTTGGAGTTCACTGCTCGTGCTTTTAGTAAGCTTTGACTGACTTTTACGAAACTCAGAGCATTTTTTGTCTCTGGTTTTCATAGCGGCCAGTATTTCGGAGTGCATCCACGGCTCAGCGCGATTTTTTACCCTGGTGGTTCTTAGGGGGGCCATGTCGTTTAGTATTGCTGAGAATTTGGTTTTGAAACCAAGCCATGTTTCGTCAACCAGTGTACCATTGAGTTCATCTGACCAGTCCAGACTCTCCAGTTCAAGGTTGAAGGCCTCGCTAGAGTAGGTTTTGAGGTCTCTAGATGTGACTGTTTTGTGGCAGCCAGCCTTTTGTTTTAGTTTTTTTCGGGTACAGAATATCATATAATGATCACTTAACCCACATGCTATGACCCCTTTATTTGAGATCTTGGACTTGTCGGAGGTCAGAATGAGGTCAATGGTAGTCTGAGTTGATTCACATACACGTGTGGGTTGGATGTAAAATTACCCAAAATGTTAGACCTGCTGTTGTTGTGAAAATGATAACTAAAACCCTTTAATCTCTATCCCCCTGTGCAGTTTAAACAAGAGTTATATTATATATATATATGAATGAATATATATATATATGCTGTTTAAACAGTTAGAAGTTAAATGCAGTTTAAACAGTTAAATGGTGCTTTTTATATCGCGCTTTTATCTGAAGTGCTTTACAATTTTGCTCCTCACATTCTCCCATTCACTCACACATGACGGAGGCAACCATGCAAGGTGCCAACCGGCAAATGGGCAGCAATTAGGGGTTAAGTGTCTTGCTCAAGGACACTTCGACACGCTGCCCGGGAGGAGCGGGAATCGAACCAGGAACCTTCCGACTACCAAGTGACCGTTCTACCTCCTGAGCCACTGTCGCCCCATTTAGTAGTTATATATGTTTTTTCAACAGAGTTAAATATGCAACAGTTAAGTTTAGTCAATTATTTGGAATGAAGACTATGTACAATCAATCACAAATACAGTACATGGAATAAGCATGTAATGTGATTGATTGATTGGACATTTTCATTAACAGATTGCAGAATGGGTACAGTACAGTACAGTACAGTACGGCTCAATACACACAATTGTTAAGGGGATGCAGACCAGAGAAAGACTTTCGTCTTGTTTACATCAGGGTCCCCCATTTTCAATTCATAATGTAACGGTTTAGTCTGCATGCATGACATAAAAATGCTCTCTATTCAAGATATCATTGTGACTTAAAGACACCTGTAAACATGTATTGTGATGTATGTATTGTGATATATGTATTGTGATGTATGTACTGTGATGTTTGTATTGTGATGTAAAAAAGAAAAAAATATCTAACCCTGACTAACCTTACTGTCATGCACTTGTCCTAATAAACTAACCTACACTGTAACACGCAACACTTTGATAAACATTGTTACTCAGCTGATAGAGTTGTACCCTTCTTGCTGTCTTGTCGTACAGAACTTGTAAGTCGCTTTGGATAAAAGCTAAATGTCAGCTAAATGACTAAATGTAAATGTAAATGTGATGTATGTAGGCTAATCATTTGTGTTCAATAGTGGTCTGGTTCAAGCTCCCTTTGTCTTTTGTCACAAATTTGTTCTTAATTGACCTGCCTGGTTAAATGAAATAAAACAATAAACATTTCTCATGATGATAAATAGAAGGTGGTGATCTTCCTCTCATCTCTGTGTTTTTAGCTCAACAGCACTAGAACCGATCTGGTACTGTGGCTGTAATTCACTGAAAAGCCACAAGATGGAGCTCTAAGCCTGGAAACGAACGTTCTGATTCGCGTGATTTTTTTCGTAGCCTCTGTTTGCGAAGACTGATTGATTGATTGAAAACTTTGTACAACTGTACAAGCAAAACTTACATTGGAATATTGACAAAACCATACTTGGTCATTTACTGTACATTGGAGGGGGTTGGGTTAGGACATTTACAGGGGCCAGTTTCGAATTGCAGTCTCCCGTAGGTGTTCTTTGAGAGTGGTTTTGAAAGTGGGTAGTGATTCACATTCCTTTACAGCTTTGGGTAGGGCGTTCCACATTGATGTGGCATAATTGCGAAACGTGTTTAGTCCCTTGTTTGAGCCGAATCTGGGTTTAACATGATTTGTGGAGCTCCCTCTGGTGTTGTGATCGTGGTATTCACTGACCTTTGGGAAGTATTTTGACATGTACATGGGTACCTTGGTTGTGTAGTGTATCTTGTAGACCAGGCCCATTGCAAGTTGCTGTACTCTGTCGTCTACTCTAAGCCATCCTAGGTTGTCAAAGTGGGCAGGGATGAGGTGGGTTCTAGGAGTAAGGTCAAGCAGTAGTCTGACCAGTTTGTTTTGAGATGTTTGTAATTTTGTTTTTAGCGCCTTTGAGGTGCTTTGGTACCATGAAGTGCAAGCATAGTCGTAGTACCCTTGAATGAGTGCTCCTGCCAGAGTCTTCAGGGTATTCTTGTTTACCAGTGAGGAGATCCGGTACAAGAATCGAGTTCGTTGGTTGACTTTTTTTATTACATTGGATGCCATTTTGTCACAGGAAAGATTAGCCTCTAGGATGGAACCCAGGTAGGTAATTTCATCTTTCCTTGTGACAATATTGTCACCCACTGTAACTGAGAAGCCGTCGCTCTTGCTGAGTTTGTTATTTGAACCGAAGAGAATGGACTCTGTTTTTCCCATGTGTAATGATAGTTTGTTATCAGCGAGCCATATGCAGATTTTGCCTAGTTCCGAGCTGAGGGTTTTTTCAACCTGTAACTTGTTCTTGTCAGAGACCAGCAGGGCTGAGTCGTCCGCAAACAGGAACAAGTTGCAGTCACAAGCTGACAACATGTCATTTGCATAAATTAGGAACAGTAGCGGTCCTAGTATGCTTCCTTGTGGAACACCACAGCTCACTGTGAGGGGGGGGATAGGGTACCGTTTACCTCCACCATCTGTTCTCTCCCCTCCAGGTAGGATTGCATCCAGCTCACTGATAGACTATCAAAACCAATTTTTTATAACTAACACAATTTTCTCCACTTCATTTTTCATTTCATATAGCCAACAATATTGTCCAAATTCCTATCCCTTCTAACCCTTCTACCGAAATGGTCATTTCATTGATTATTAAAGGTACTTATTTCTGTCCTTGCAGGATGGGAAGACCCCCATGGAGACCCTGTACTCCTGGCAGAGTGGAGCCAAGAGCCTCCTGTGTAACTTCAGCGAGGCCAAAAGTGTCAAGTAGAACACATTGGAATCCATTAGAACCAGGAATAGATCTATGAGGATCTGCTGGCACAGTGGTGTGTGTCTGCACTTCCCAGAGTCTGTGGTGAGGTGCAGGGTGCAAAAACACATGACATGAAAGATACAAATTAAAACCAAATCCCGGAGTTGGATAGATGCAACACACACATGCTACCATCTTTGACAAGGTGTTGTGTGCTGAAGTAGACATAGTGGGGAGAAAATGAAATCATAGGGAAGATATGGATTTTTACATGGTTTAAAAACTGTAGGCAGGAATAATGCATATTCCCTAAATTAGGTTATTTCTCAAGCACATGGCTGGTTTGTATTTAGCCGTCAACGTGTGTTATCCAATTATTTCAAACCATTATGAATACTATAGAACATCCTCCATCCAGGAGAGAAGCAAGGATTCAGCACAGAGAGCTCCAAGGGGAGGATCTGACGGCGTATTGATGTATAATGTGAATTAATTAAACTAATCCGATTGTCAATATTAATGTGACTAGCACTGATAGATTTATTGATCACCAAATGTTGCTGGACAATGTCTGGGTGGAAACTTCAGAGGTTCTTTTGTTTTCTGTTTTGAAATCAATGATTATTTATTTATGAATTATCAAGTGTGATCATTGCTTTGTTGGTTTATTGATTGGTTCATTACTACGGACAATGATTAATTGATGTGGTTTGTTTAACAAACAGGGTAACGAGAAGGATATAGTGAGATCAGACCTGGATCAATCATTAAATTAAACGATTTAATTTATTTGGATCGCTTGCTTTAGTCTGCCCAGAGCACATGCCTTGGTTTGCAACTTTGTGGCAATCCTAAAGTATTCTTTCAATTAATCAATAGAAGTGATTGAATCAACCTCAAATATTAATGTGACCCAGGAAAGATTGTGGTAGTGACAGGTTTTTTAACTGAAGAGTATATGGTTCAGAAGAGTTTAACTAATTACTGGTTTCTCAGTACTCAGTTAGGCTACAATCGTTAGAAACACACAGCACAGAAATGGAATATGAAAGGAGTTGAAAGTCACTGTTGGTTTAGAGAACGTTTTGAACAGAGGGTAATTGTTTAATTGGTTTTAAAATATGCCTCATGAACTGAGATTATTTTCTTGTAATTTTTTTATTTATTATTGTGAAATATATCTGTACATTTTGCTTTTTATTTAAGGTTTGAGCCAATAAAATCTGTTTTGAATTACATTTTGTCTCTTGTTTTTCAAGGTATAGTAAGCCATGTGAAATCAGAACAGTTTACAGCATCTTGTAATTTAACAGTGTTAAAGCTGCTTTTTTTGGGTTATACTTTGGGGTACTTTGGGGTATTTTGGGGTCCTTTAGGGTATTTTCTGGTACTTTGTGGTAATTAGTAGGACCCGATTCATCTCACTTTTACTTTTGAAAAATGTTCTTTGTTGTTTTGTTGACACAAAATGTCAGTGCTACTTATAAACATCTAATTTGCCGCCGGATATCATTGGACAGGAAACACGCACTGAAACTAAACCATACAACTTTATTTTTACGTTTTAATATACAATTCTTAAAGTCACTTCGCATACAAACAGATAGTTATGATTTTAGGACATCAAGTTGTATGAAATACTTGCCAGTAGTCTAGTCAATGCAAAGCTATTCGCTTACTTAGCGAGTCTCATGATCAGAGTTCTGTCCGGGTTCTGAGTGAACCGGGAAGCTTTAGGCAGCAACCAGGAACTCAGGGTTTTTAATCCACACCACGACATGCAGGCAAATCCCATTTCCGACACAAAACAACAAGTAGTAATACACTGGCTTATTTCAAGAAACAAAATAGTGCCAAGTGATAGGAGAATGAGAAATACTGGAGGACGGTGGTTTTGTGTTGGAAACAAATTGGTAATCCTTATGCTGCATGTTGTGGTGTGGATTCAAACGTGTTGGTTTTGTGCTCCTGTCTGCGTTCTGGTTAACTTTGATCCCGTTGAGAATTCCGACCACGGCACTCGGGCAAGTAAGCTAATAGCTTTTCATCGACTACACTACTGGCAAGTATTTCATGCAACTTAACGTTCAGAAATCAAAACTATCATTCTAAACTACAGCATTGACCTGACCTTGAACATGTTTTGTACTTGCACCATGGACTGTGATCAGGCACGTGCACACATAGAGGCCAAGGGGTGCTTGAGCACCTGCCTTTTTGAGCCTCATTAAAAAAGTGCCCTTACATTTTTTTTTTCATTTTTTTTGTTACGCATATAGACTGCCCTTCCAACTGAAAAATGTCAGGATAAAATCAAAATATTAGGTAAAGAGAGAGATATGCCCCATATTCCATTGCAGTTTGCACGGCCTCCTCAGCGTGCCTCTCCGCGGACCTATATATTTTATGCATAGCATGGGTGGTGATGATGATGATGATAGAAACCGCTGTGGCGCATACAGTTGAATGCTGGTATTACACTCACTGAGGGACACGAAGAAGTCAAGTCTGATGGGATTTGGGAATCTCAAATACAAATCGGGATTGGAATAAAAAAATGCATTTATATTAAACAATACAGAATATACAGCACTTCTTGGGGTCTGTAGGGTAAGCACTTATTCCCTCCCCCCTGAACATTTATGGAGATGTATGGGCCTTTTAAGTCAGTGATAAAAGTGTCTTTCAAGGATAAGTGAGCTCCTGCACTGATTATTATAGTTCAATATTCAATATTTGATCACCAAAACCCCCCAAAAAGCATAAAAAGGGGGCCCCCCGCGCGCTCTCGGTTAATATATACACACAAGTGTAGTGCCCTTTTCAGCCTTTGAGCACCTGCCCCTCTAAAGTCCTGTGCACGTCCCTGACTGTGATGCATCATGGTCACAGTCTGCCTTGGCGTGTGGCGTCACCCCTATTGGTGTTAATGCTTGAGGTGACTGTGGGGTTTTCACACTAAACACATCCCAACGTCTCCGGGACGCGTCTATATTAATCCCAGCCGAAGAGTGCAAGAGCGCTTCCGCATTCTTCGCCATACGCCAGTACGGTAATGCGCATTTCCTTTTCCTTCGCCCAGGTGCTCGCCGCGTATGCGCATGAGGTCGCCGCTTGCGGTTCAGACCCCCATTTATTTTTTACGTTTATCATCTCTCGCTATAAACGTGCATTCTTTCGCTGGTTAATTGTGTGTATTGAGCCGTACTGTATTGTACCCATTCTGCAATCTGTTAATAACATTTTCATTCAATCAATTTCATTCAATCAATTTTATGAATGCCCGAATAACGTTACTTATGGCGTTGCGAGTGAATCGCGTCGCGATAATATACATGTATTCCATAATATGTAAAGTACAGTTGACAGCTGCGTTGTGTTAACGTTACAATGTACAGGGAAATAACATTATGTGGTCCTCGTTTGGATAATATGTAAAGTACAGTTGACAGCTGCGTTGTGTTAACGTTGCAATGTACAGGGAAATGCTGCGTTGTGTTAACGTTGCAATGTACTACATGCATTCCATTTCGGCGTCGTTGTGTTAATCGGCGTCTGAGCGGCGTAAAAGAAAATGCACATTTGGAGGGCGTTACCGGGGCCAATCAGGGCAAAATGCGGAAGCGCTCTTGCACTCTTCGGCTGGGATTAATATAGACGCCTCCGGGACCAGTCCTCTGTTGAGCAGCAGAGACGCCACGCCCACGTGGGAGACCAGCAAGATGGGAGCTGTCGCAGAAACCATGCAGACGGTCCTGGCGGGAGACCACTGTATACATAAACACCATCCAACAAGGTGTATCCTAGGAAGTGGAGGATGGCGCCGGTAAACATGGCAACAGCCTCAATGGCACCCCAACTAGACAGCCCATAATAGCATCATAACCAGACCAGCTGAGGGAACACCATGAGGCTTTTGTCCACGACAGTGAATGATGCACCAGCTGCACCCACTAGCACCACAGTCATACGCATCGACCACTGCATCTCCCTCTCTGACGCCTGGAGGGACAGAGAGGAACATGTCAAGGATGATACCTTACTGTGAGACCTCTGGAAATACCACGAATTTCTGGTAGTAAATATAGGGTAACGATTTCAAGTGACTTTTATTCATTATTTTGATAACCATTAGGTTACAGTATCTCATTGTTTTAATTTTAGATTACTATGTGATTGTTATTTCTATTTCTCTGTGTGTGTGTGTGTGTGTGTGTGCGTGCGTGCGTGCGTGCGTGCGTGCGTGCGTGCGTGCGTGCGTGCGTGTGTGTGTGTGTGCGTGTGTGTGTGCGCGTGCGTGCGTGCGTGTGCGTGCGTGTGTGTGTGTGGAGAAAGTGTGGCTCTGGTGCAAGGATCTACCAGTCAAGGTAGAGTCGAAGAAACTCTACGTTGGTCCTTATGAGGTGGAATCGGTTATTAACCCCTGTGCCGTCCGTCTCAAACTGCCTGCGGCTCTCCTCTCCGTGTTCACCCCACTTTCCATGTGTCTCAGCTAAAACCTGTCCAGGCCAGTCCTCTGTCTCCTCTCTGGTGGATGATCACTCGGCCTACACTGTCCGACAGGTCTTGGATGTTCGTTGCCGGGGCTTCCAATACCTGGTGGACTGGGAGGGTTATGGGCCGGAGGAGCACAGTTGGACCCCTCAACACTTCATTCTGGACCCGGCCGTCTGTCATCACAGATTTCCGACGCCTGCATCAGGACTGGTTTCGTCGTTCGCCATGCAGGTGACGCTCATAGAGGGGGGGGGGGGGGGGGGGTACTGTCATGTCCTACTGCCATTTCTGTGTGAGTGTTGGTATGAGTGATTGCAGGATTGGAACCTGGTGTGGAGGCAGGCCCCGAGGCATCCACAGCTGCTGGAGATCGACAATCACCTGGCTACTACTGCAAGATGACGCCAGATTGTATTCTCAGCTAACCTATCCTCTACCTGGCTCCCCTCCCTGCGCTCGTTCGGGATCCTGTGTATGACCATCGCTCAGGTGACTACCCTTCTCCTGGATTATCCCATGCACCGTCTGAATACATGACCTTGTCTATGACCTCTCGCTTGACTACAAAATACTGTGTATTTTATATTAAACACACTTGGAACACGTTCAGTTGTCTGCTCATCTCGCTGCGCTAGAGTCTCACAGTAAAACCTTAACAGTTTTGCTCATCATAATAGCCTGCTGCTAAATAAATAAAGTGGGCTTTCAGAATATTTCGATTTTATCATCAAATTCAGATGATAAATAAAACGCTTGTAGATTCATAATGACAAGCTGAACGGAGCAACTTAACTTAACTGGGCAGTTTCTCCCCTCCTCCATTTTCAATTCATAAAAATTTAAATCTAGGGTTTGTGAAATAATATTTCATGCTGCTCCCCTACATTTTCAAAAGCCTAGAGAAAGGTTGTCTTCACTTCATCATCATAAATTATGAATGTCAAATTGCTTGGTGGATGTCTCGGGGTGATGGCCAAGTGACTGTTCTACCCCCATATTTGTTGTGAGCCCCATTGAGGTCAAGGATCCGCTTCATACCATCTTCTGTCCGACCTGCGTCTAGTTTTTTACCAACGGATTTCCAGTTCTGCGTTCGCGTTCTGCGATCTGATTGGCCACTGACGTTTCTGGTGCGATCTGATTGGCCACTGACGTTTCTGGTCATGTGACATGTGCGCCCAATCGCGTGACGCGCCCATTTCCGCCTCTAACAGCCTGCAAACTACCTAACGCCTAGTTTATCACTGGTTAAGCTTAGGCGACTCTTTCGAAGTTGGTTAAGGTTAGAGTTTGGAATCGGTGTTCTATCGCCCTGCTCTAAGACAAACTCTAACCTTAACCAACTTCGAAAGAGTGCCTAAGCTTAACCAGTGATAGAAACAGGCGTCACACGATTGGCGCGACCAGAAACGTCAGTGGCCAATCAGATCGCAGAACGCGAACGAGGAACTGGAAATCCGTTGGTAAAAGTAATCAGGCGTCCGACCTACAACGTCTAAATCATGCCTGTAGTAGTACTTCTATTCTATTCACATATATGCTTACTACATGTATCTATTGCTCCTATGTCCGCCCACCACAAACACGCAAACTGTCTAACGCTTGTCCCCGTCTCCCTGTCTCTCTGTGAGTGGATGTCTCGTGGTGATGGCCAAGGTAGTGGGTGTCTTGTGGTGATAAGATGGTGCGATCCTCCCTACATCGCCCCCATACTTCAAATGGATCCGAATGGAATACATACTTGTGTGCAAACGGAATATGACTCTGATCTTTTGAGCTCCGAGCCTTGACATTTAGCCTTTATCCTATTTTCATACTAGCGCTCGTTTCCCTATGCTTTTTCTTTTGTTGTTGTTCTTAGCTCTATTCTATTTAAATATTTAAAGAATTGTCTTATGTACCCCAGTTGCTATTGCAATTAACATATTTGTGTTTTATGGTACATACATGTACCAACTATTTGCCTGTTTTATTCTCCACCCATCGATCATCCATAGCAACACTACTATCACCGACATCCAAGAATCGGGATCACGGCCCTTATAAGGTTTTTAGTGAGTTTTTCCTTACCTTCGCTGGGGTATGTCTGGGAGTGTTGCATTTATTTATTTTACATTTATTTTGGCCCATGGGGACATTAACTTGTGACTTCGGGCTTTACAAACACATTGTATTTGATTTGTCTTCTCCATCTATACGAATATCAAAATAATTATTTTGTATACTATATCTCATTGTACCTTGTACATGAGCATGTTCTGTGAAATACATTCACCAATAACACCCTGTGGTGGTAATAAACTTGACCAACTCATAGTCCCTTGTATAGCTACATACAGTTATATATATATATATATATATATATATATATATATATATATATATATATATATATATATATATTCACAAATTACCCAATGTAGTGTAAAATGTAATTTTGACTGGACTAGACTAATGCAAAAGCTATTTCAATACTACATCGACTTCACTGAATCTTAAACAAACCCCAAGTGCAAAGCAAAATAACATCACATTCAAACACCTTCAAGTTTACCCTTCAGGATTTGAGTATTTATCTATTATCTCATGCACATAGACATTGTGTATAAGGAACTGGCGCATGCCCTCACTGCTAATTTACAAGGTCACCATAGTTCCTACCTATTAATGTGTGTAATGCAGGGTCACCTTTTAAAATAGTCAACTCATGAGGAATGTGCAGGTCAGAGAGAGCATGGATGATGACAGTGAGGATTAGCTAATGGTCTATTTTTTAACAAACAAAAAAAGCATACTTATTTATGTATTTATTCACCCATTCATTCATCCATTATTTAATGAATTCATTAATTAATCTATGTATTTATGCATTTAGCTCCTTTGTGTTTTTGGCTGTTAAAACATTGCACATTCTGGTCATTGGTCCTCATTCTCAAACATGTTCATAATTACCTTTGTAAATATCTTTGTGTCGTACTAACAAATTTACAAAAATCCTCCTCCGGATTCCTGAACGTGTGAAACGGTCTCCGGAAGTGGCCAACATTTTCGCAGCTGGGTTCCCATGAATGAAAAATAGAAGCCTACTTTGCTGGAACGATTCACTTCCCACGTATACAGTACGTGCGTGTGGTGTGTGTGTGTGTATCTGTGTCTGTGTGTATGTGTGTGTGTGTGTGTGTGTGTGTGTGTGTGTGTGTGTGTGTGTGTGCTCATGCGCTGAGGCTGCCTCACTAAGCCGTTTCTCCGCGCATTTATTTAGTTCTAGCAATAGGAATAAATCAAACCAACAATAAATAATATCATAGAGAAGAATATATTCCACTATACAGTAACTATATCCGCAGCGATCGGTTGAGTTCTTATTTATTTAGTTTGCAGTGTGTGTGTGTGTGTAATGCTCACAATGCCTCATTGAGTCAGGACTATAAATGCAAAACGTAATTGTTAATGATACAAATATTGTCGTATTTATTATCATTATAATTATTTAATTCCACGGATGTCTGTAGTATCGGCAATCCCCAATCTGGAGGCGCCGACAGGGACCATCAAGCATCACGTGGTTTTGATAGTCGTACAGTAACTAACGCTACCGATAATAGACAGGGTACATTTTCAGAAAATCATAACCCTGAAGGCATTTCGTGTTTATTTTTGGTACACAACATTTCTAGGGGTATTAAGGGGTGCTGAATCCAAATCTGCTGTATACCAAGCTCAAAAATGTCAAATAAGGCCTCAAAATTGAGAAATCCAACATGGCCGCCAACGCCAGGCTGAAATCTATTTAAGTGCATATCTTTTTTACTAAACAAGGTAGAAACATGAATGAAATGTGTTTTTATATGTTTGCATACATGGGGAATTTAAAATCATATCCTGATTTTAGATCAGTTGTGAAAATGTTGCTTGAAACTCATATTTATAGCAGAAACTGTGGTTGTTATTGATGCATAACTCATCAACCAAATAAGAAAGAAAAGCAGGATGATCCCAGGCCATGGATTTATTCATCAAACTCTTTTCTCTTGAATTTTTTTAATCAACATGCCATTTATGCAAATTAGATAGTCCTTAATATGCGTACAGTAGCTCAGGTACAGTAATTTATTGTCAGTCATCAATCGTATTCAGGCAGGTGTCGCAGGTGTCTTGCAGTTGCATGATTCATCCAATGCCACTTTTCCTGAATAGAATAGAATAGATTATAATATAATATAATAAAATAAAAATATTATTTTACCATATCAATATAAGTGAATGTTCAAGTTTCTTTATTAGTTGTCATACAGAATACTTTGCATAAAATATTTCTTTCTGTGTTGCTCCTGAGAGTGTGCTAGATAATAACAAGATAGTATAAAATAAGTATAATAAGTATAAAATAGAAAGTCAAGTACGTAAACAAGTGTAAACAACAAAATTGTTCAGTGTATCTATATATACAGTACAGCTGGTACAAGAATGGTGAAGTATAGCTTAGCTTGTGGTGCCACCTTGTAGTGGTGAGGTGCAATAAGGAATGAGAATGATGTGCAATTTCCTTACCAATAATATAAATATAAAGTGTAAAGTGTGTCTAAAGTGGTAAAGTGGGTGCTACAGTGTGTTGTTTATTTAAGTGAGTGTATGTGCACTGTGGGTGTGTTGATGGTTTGCTTATTGTTCATTGTTCATTCATTGAGCATCCTGATGGTCTGGGGATAGAAGCTCCTTCTGAGTCTCTCTGTGCTTGCCATGAGACTCCGGTATCGCTTGCCTGACCGCAGCAGTTCAAAGAGGCAGTTGTTTGAGTGGCTGGAGTCTTTGATTATTCTCTTAGCCTTGCCCATGCACCGCTTGTTGTAAATGTCTTGGAGAGTGGGAAGCCCACCTTCAATTGTGCGTTCGGCTGAACGGGCCACTCTCTGTAGTCTGCTGCGGTCTTGTGCAGTGCCCAAGTTCCCAAACCAGGAGGTGATATTGCCAGTTAGGATGCTTTCTATTGTGCATGAGTGGAAGTTCTTGAGGATCTTCTGACTCACGTTGAACTTCCTTAAGCACCTAAGGAAGTAGAGGCGTTGTCGTGCCTTCTTGATAACACTGTCAATGTGTGTGGTCCATGTCAAGTCCTCAGATATGTGGACTCCAAGGTACTTAAAACTGTTCACTCTCTCAACCGGTGCCCCGTCGATGCTGAGGGGGCTGTAGTCCCTGACCCCGACCTCCTAAAGTCCACAATCATCTCCTTTGTTTTGCTGACGTTCAGGGAGAGGCTGTTCTCTTGACACCATCCCGCTAGAACCTTAACCTCTTCCAGGTAGGCCCTCTCGTCGTTTGCAGAGATCAGGCCCACCACTACTGTGTCATCAGCAAATTTTATGATTGTGTTGTTGTTCCGCTGTGCCACACAGTCATGTGTGTACAGGGAGTGGAGGAGGGGACTCAGTCAGGACACAGCCCTGGGGGGCCCCTATGTTGAGAGTGATGGATGAGGAGGTGCAGTTGCCTGCTCTCACCACCTGGGGTCTGCCCGTCAGGAAGTCCAAAACCCACTGGCAGAGGTCATAGTTCAAGCCCGGGTCCCTGAGCTTGGCTATGAGTTTGGAGGGGACTATGGTATTGAATGCTGAGCTGTAGTCGATGAATAGCATTCTCACATAGTTCCCCTGCCTCTTGTCCAGGTGGCTTATAGCTTATCCGCAACAGTAAGTTACTTCCGGGGTAGGCCTGATTGGCCCCGACAGGCACGTGACGCGCAACTTTCTCTGCCGCGGAGCGTAGCGGCAGAGCGGAGCTCATTATATGCCAGTAACCGCCCCCTAATTCAGTATCCAGAAATAGCTCAATTGGCAAGACTGCATGGCTGTGGATCCTACGGCTCGTTGCTGGCGAGTTCGATTCCCTTCAATTTATTTATTTTTTTTTTTTTTACGTGCATTCGCATTCTTTCGCCGTTTCATTTCGCCGGTTAAGTTTAGGCATTGTTTCGGAGTTGGTTAAGGTTAGGCATTGTTTCGGAGTTGCTTAAGGTTAGAAGGGTTAAGTTTAGGCGCTGTTAAGGAGCTGGTTAAGGTTAGAGTTTGACTTAGAGAATGGCAATCTTTTTTAACGTGCATTCATTTCGCCGGTTAAGTTTAGGCATTGTTTCGGAGTTGGTTAAGGTTAGGCATTGTTTCGGAGTTGCTTAAGGTTAGAAGGGTTAAGTTTAGGCGCTGTTAAGGAGCTGGTTAAGGTTAGAGTTTGTGTTAGAGAATGGCAATAGACAGCCTATTTCCGTGCGACAGCTCTCAGCAGCCTCGTTGCGCGTCCTGAGTTTGCCGCGTCACGTGCCTGTCGGGGCCAATCAGGCCTACCCCGGAAGTAACTTACTGTTGCGGAACAGTTACAGGCGTCCAGGTGTGATGCTGCTGTGTGCAGCACATGGGCTATGGCGTCCTCCGAGGAGATGAGAGCTAGACATGAGTGGAGGAGATGAGAGCTAGACAGGAGTGGAGGAGATGAGAGCTAGACAGGAGTGGAGGAGATGATGAGAGCTAGACAGGAGTGGAGGAGATGAGAGCTAGACAGGAGTGGAGGAGATGAGAGCTAGACAGGAGTGGAGGAGATGATGAGAGCTAGACAGGAGTGGAGGAGATGAGAGCTAGACAGGAGTGGAGGAGATGAGAGCTAGACAGGAGTGGAGGAGATGATGAGAGCTAGACAGGAGTGGAGGAGATGATGAGAGCTAGACAGGAGTGGAGGAGATGAGAGCTAGACAGGAGTGGAGGAGATGAGAGCTAGACAGGAGTGGAGGAGATGAGAGCTAGACAGGAGTGGAGGAGATGAGAGCTAGACAGGAGTGGAGGAGATGAGAGCTAGACAGGAGTGGATGAGATGATGAGAGCTAGACAGGAGTGGAGGAGATGAGAGCTAGACAGGAGTGGAGGAGATGAGAGCTAGACAGGAGTGGAGGAGATGAACACATGCACTATATGCTCACAACAATGGGACTTATAATTGACCAACTACCCCACAGCACAGACGCCCATACACTAATATGCCAAAATATTTATAGAGCTATAGAGCTATACACGTATTGACCTATATGCCTATAGACATACTGTATACACCCATATAACTATACACCTATAAAAGGACTCAGAGACAAGCTTGAGGCTAACTGACTTCAACTGGCTTATATAATTTAACTTAAATTTAATTATAACTTATTTCATTGGCCCCTTCCAATGTTTACATACATGGACACATATTTCAGTTGAAATGAGTGAGATGACGCAATGAATCTACATTTACATTTAGTCATTTAGCTGCCGCTTTTATCCAAAGCGAGTTACAAGTTATGTACGACAAATCATCAGGAAGGGCACAACTCTATCAGCTGAGGCTACGTTTAGACAAGCGTTTTGTGAACAGAAACCGCAAAAGTCGTCTTGCGGTTTCACTTTTAATTTTGCGTTTAGACGAGCGTTTTGGGGTGGAATTCTCTGTGCAGACGAGGCTGTAACGACGGAGCACCGCTGTCACACGATTGGCGCATATGTCACATGACGTGCTGTGAAGACCCGCCCTACTCTGCCTCTGATTCGCAGACTGTGGATGGGGAATGTGATTGGACCAAAGCAGAGTCACTCACAGACAGTGGGTCCACTCACGCCGCGGGACAGATTCTTGTGTATTTAACCCTTTCACTGCCACACGACAGCCGGTTGTGTGATAGTAAAGGGTTAACCTTCTGTCGTGTGGCAGTGAAAGGGTTAAAAGTACTGCTATAACGCTACGTTCAGAACACAGAACGGCGCGGGCCAGTCGAGGCACCTGCTGGCCCTGTAATTGGAATGAGTACACTTTAAATCCTTTAACGAGGATCCATTGGAGGGCAAGTCTGGTGCCAGCAGCCGCGGTAATTCCAGCTCCAATAGCGTATCTTAAAACTGGACTGATTCTTGTGTCTTTAAAAGTACTGCCAATGTAGCCTTCAAGTGATCTCCGTTGATATAGTCAGACATACTTGCTTTGTTTACGTCTCGGCTACTGGCGCTTACCTGCTACCTGTGACGTAAGCAGTACGCGCGACCAGAGCCGTGACAACCCTTTCGTCATCGTTTTAACAGACTTATACAGTTTGATAGTTTAGACGAGAGCGCAAAGGTTTATCGTTTCTAGGAATTCCACCCTGGAAGGTAGTCTCACTTTTTTGCGGTTTCACCCCGTAAAAACGCCGTTTCCGTATAAACGAAAGGCACATCCGTAAAAATATTTTTGCAAATTCACCTGCTAGCGTTTCCGTCTAAACGGGGCCTCAGTAACAATGTTCATCAAAGTGTTGAGTGCTACAGTGTAGGTTAGTATATTAGGACAAGTGCATGACAGTAAGGTTAGTTAGGGTTAGATATTATTATTATTTTCTTTTCTACACAAGCCTTGGGCGCGCGGGACCTTATAGGTGGAATTCAGTTAGCTGCCTCCGTCTTCCTGGTTCCTCTGGGCTTACTGTCTGTGACGTGGACCTCTTGCTTCGGATGAAAGCCGGGCGTAGCAACAGAGATCCTGTTGAGAGAAATTCAAGCGAACTGTCACTTAGTGATTGATGACATCTTCCTGAGGGTTGGCTGCAGCTATGAGCCCCTTCAGCATTCTGTAGCTGCTGCTCCCTTCACTGACACACACACACGCACACGCACACACACACACACACACACACACACACAGACAGACACATGTACGCACAGGCGCACACACGTACGCACACGCACACGCACACACACACACACACTAGATATAACTAGAACTATAAAAACACACAAAAAAAGTTAAAAATATTCCTAAAACCATTGTACTGTCTTTTACGAGTAGTCACTCTGCTACAAAGGAATCTACCATGCCTATATTACTACCTACTATGCTAATATGCACGTTTGACAAACAATCTCACTCACCCTTCTCACAGGTTGTCCAATATTGTTTTTATATAATTGTATAATTATAATTTATATAAAATGTGTTTTATAAAAATAATTGTATATTTTATTTGGTATGGAGACTGAATCTAAAATGGATACCGATATACTTGTGTTTACATATCCAGGTACGACCACTACACCCCCCACTCCCAGCTCAATCCACCCTGTACAGATTGTAGCATATATTTTTTTTATCAAAAACCTGCACGGACTACAACGTATGACGTATATAATGGCAGTTATTATTATTATTATTATTATTATTATTATTATTATTATTATTATTATTATTATTATTATTATTATTATTATTATTATTATTATATTATTTTCTGGCTGCTCCTGAGTCTCCAGCCTTGAAAAATTTATGAATAGATGGCTCCTAGCTTCGTCTGTGGTTCATGCAGCTGTGGTCCCGTGGGGGTCGCTCCAGGTCAAACAGAAGCAATCTTCCAGCCGATTGACCCAGACTGCCAGTGCCCTTCAGTTTCATTCCCTTGATCATTGCCATAATGGCAGTGATTTGGCAAGAAAACTTTGTAGTTCTTTTCTTGAATGAGTCCAAATCGGCAAGCAACACTTTGATATATTCTATGTACGCCTTGCCTAAGGCAATTCTGTGTTGGTGTAATGTACTGTACAGGTATGGGCAGGGTAATAGTAGAAAGACATAAATATACAGGCAATAGAATTTGATCTGAATATAATAATATGAGAAGAAATAGAGAGAGAACAATATAATTAACTTTGGATATAAAAATGTGAGTGAAGGGAGCTCCAGTAGCTCACCGCATATCTCGGCGCTATTTCTGTGTCGGGGAAAACCGTCCAAGGTGTTCTGCGCCAAGTATGGATTCTTGAATCTCCGGTGTGACTACGTCCTTGTTGATGTATGTAAGAAAACTTACAAAAGCACATTTAATTCAGGTTTGTACCTTGTGTAGTCACACTTAACTCATTAAGCCCCACCATTTATTTTTTGAAAATTCGCCTAAAACAGCATGCTTACATTAAAATGCTTATATATCCAGATTTATAAGAGCTACTTGCATAAACTTGGTACCTAAAGAAAGCTAAGACTTGGGGGATTCTAATGTTGGTGTCGAACACTGTACAGTTATTACCAAATTGCTGTAGTATTCCTGCAAACACTGAAGAAATGTCATTTTTTGTATCCTCACCTATACAAAGATTACAGTTAGACAGTCAAAAACACCCTGTTACTCATGGTTGCACCCCAGCTATATTCCTACTCTCTTCCTCCATAGGTGCAGATGTTCTGTGCAAACTTTCATGTCAGTAGAATAAAAACTGTGGGTTTAGCACCTGTTTTTGTGGAGAGAGGGCCTGGTGCTGGCGGCCATGTTGGATTTCTCAATTTTGAGGCCTTATTTGACATTTTTGAGCTTGGTATACAGCAGATTTGGATTCAGCACCCCTTAATACCCCTAGAAATGTTGTGTACCAAAAATAAACACGAAATGCCTTCAGCACTTTATACAAGCACATTATCTGAAATGCTGCCTAGTCTAACAGGGGCGGGTGGTTAGATTAGAGACGAGTCAAATGTAGTTGTCATCATACAGCACAACGGAAATAAGTTTGGCATCCAGCCAGATGCCGTCCAACTGCAAATGTAACAGTAAAGTGCAATAGTAATAATATACAATGTACAGGTGATTAAACTGGGCATAACATATATAAATTAGTACTACTACTACTGTGTAATAGTAGGGTAACTGTGTAAACGGTTAGGGGTTCAATTCCATGTGTAGCTCAATGGCTAGAGCAAGGCACTAACGCTGCCAGGGTTAGTGATGCGTGTGTGGTGTCTGGATGGTGTGTGTGTGTGTGTGTGTGTGTGTGTGGTGTGTTAGTGATGCGTGTGTGGTGTCTGGATGGTGTGTGTGTGTGTGTGTGTGTAGTGTGTGTGTGTGTGTGTGTGTGTGTGTAGTGTTAGTGACGTGTGTGGTGTCTGGATGGTGTGTGTGTGTGTGTGTGTGTGTGTGTGTGTGGTGTGTAGTGTGTGTGTGTGTGTAGTGTTAGTGACGTGTGTGGTGTCTGGATGGTGTGTGTGTGTGTGTGGTGTCTGGATGGTGTGTGTAGTGTTAGTGATGCGTGTGTGTGTGTGTGTGTGTGTGTGTGTGTGTGTGTGTGTGTGTGTGTGTGTGTGTGTGTGTGTAGTGTTTACCTGTTGTGCTACCGCTTGCTTCAGCTGCTTCAGCGCCTCCTGAAACTCTGCGTCTCGACTCAGTCTGTCGCCGACCTCCTTCAGTTTATCAGCGATGAGAACGGCATCAAAGGGGTCATCGTCTGAAAAAGAAGAGGTCAGCGGCTCTAAGGGTTATAGATGTAACGGATATGCACCGCGATAGTGTGACTACGGTGCATGGAAGTAAAACTCACTCCCCAGAGGCATTCAAACTGAGCGCTTAGGGAGGAGTTCCTCTCTTGGCGCAGCGGTTTGTGTTGCTTCCCCCCGTGCGGACGCCCGGGGCTCGACTCCCACTCAAGGAGCGGTGGAAGTTTGGTGGCAGGTACAAGGTTGTACCTGTTACATAGACACAGTCCTTCTCAGTGCCGTCCAGACAGCATTCATCAAGGCAGACCCCCGGGAGCATGGAGGTCCAAATGATGCAGACTTATTTACTACTAGCCTTCAAGTTCTACAACAACAACCAGGGTTCGAAATTAACGGGGGCTTGGGGCAAAATGCCCTCGAAAATTGACCAAATGTATTAGCATGATTCTCAGGTCTAACAAGACCAGATAACCCAGAACGTTACAAGTTTGGGTTGTGGTATAAAATTAACTTGGAATGTGACCAGAATGCCAAAAGGTGTGGTAGAGCCTGGGGGCAGTTTGGGCCATGAGAATGCTCTCAGGACTGTGACAGCGGTTAATCAAGATAACAAGAGACAAAAGAGATGTTAATTCAATCCAATGCCCAACAATGAAAATGGCCAGTTGAAGTGTGATTATCTAAAGTCACATGTTAGCGACAAGTTACAGCGTGTATGAACAGCTGCCATGGAGAGCAGAACCACAAACTGCTCTGAAATTAAAGACAGGAGTAGAGACTATTAATAATCATGACATGCTCCAACTGGAGTAAAAAACAATGTTTGGCTTTGATTGGATTAAGACCTCTATAAAGAAACGAAAAAACATATATATATCATTAATGTGACTTATTAAATTAGAAGGTATATTTGAATGTCATTTAGATTGGGAGGAGCATATAACAATATATGATTATCTCTTTAATTATATATTACATATCTATACATAAGGGTATAGAGTCTGTATTCACTATTTCTCTTTTAAGTGTCTTAAGTTTATTTATCACTGTGAATGCCAATCAGGCTGTTATTGGTATAGTTTAACTCAAGTATGGAGTGTTTAGTATTAAATTGCAGCTTATTAATACCCTGTTTTAATTCTGGATATATAGAGATCATTACACTAAAGATACGGCCTAGAAATGTTTTATTATATCATATGCTAAAAAAGGAGTGGCTTTGATTAAGCCAGATGTCACAGGCAGAAGCCACAGTGGTGTGAAGACACACCCATAGATAAAGTTTAAACCAAAGGCCACAAGGCCATGGTTAGACTAGTGTATTTGTGGCGTTTTTTTATACGTTTTTGAATACGTTTCATGTCCCTATTACACAGAAATGCGTTTTTTGGCTTTTTTTTGTGGATACGGCTGAAACGCAAAATTGTGTTTGCGTTTTGGAGAAACGCTAAAAAACGCGCAGACAACAGCGTGTAGTCAGCACGGAGCCGTTGTTGCGAAAACGCCCATGCGCAGTAGATACCATCTGTGTGCCCTTCCGGTGACAGAGAGCTGTCCCAAACCAAATAGCTGCAGCTACTATGTGTTGTCAAGTTATTGTTATAAGGACCCCAGTCCAAGCTACAACAGTCTGCATTCCCTTAACAATTGTTTGTATTGAGCCGTATTGTATTGTACCCATATGCAATATGTTAAAGAAAGTTTACATCCATTCATTCTGCTAGCATTACCGATTGGCACTGCCACTGGATAACATGAGCTAGTGTTAGCTATCAAACCCTGTTAGCTCAAAGCTCCTCTTTCAACTTAACAAGCATTAAACAAAATGGCCCAGTCATCTATTCACCTTTGTTTAATACACACAGCGTTGTCTCTAATGTTATCTAACCACTGATAGCTCCCGATATCATCAGTTTGGTGCTGGCTAAGTAGCGTGAGCTAACGTTAGCTTCTAGCCACAATGCTATACTGTTATAATGGCAAATTCCATTGACGTTAGCATGCAGCTAACAATGCTACCGATCGTTTTTTAGACTAAACTATCCGCTCTTGGTGGTCACTTGTGTTGATGTTAGTTTTGTTTCATCAACAAATGACAGGCAGAACACACAGTGAATGTATCCGTTTTGTTTATTGCACTTTTATTAGGCTTTGCTGAAAAAGAATTGCTGCATTGAGTAAATAGGCAAGATGGTGGCGCGGCATAGGCGCCTGCCTTATTGACATTTTCTTTGCTGGAGCTTCCAGGAAGTGTATTGGCACATTCAGTTCTGATTGGTTGAAATTGCCTTCATGTTTGCCACCTACTGCCACCTACTGCTTTGGCAGTGTACTACATCAGTGTGCTCGGGTGACAAAAACGAAAAAAAAACGAAAGTGTGACTCGAGGCGCACGACGTCGCGGCGAAACGCATATGACAATGATACGAAAATGAAACGAAAAGTGTAACCGCACCCTTGGTCTGTAAGTAGGACCTGAATGGAGGATACAATGTTTGAATGTCACTCTGATTGGCCAGGCAAGTGTGACAGTGTATGATGTCATCATAACCATGTAATGTACAATATTATCATTCTTCCCTTGTGTTGAACCAACTCTCTCTGGGCCTCAGCCAAATAAAATACTAAGGGAAACCATGTTTTGGGAATCCAAGTTTATTGCCCCTCGCTATTGGAGTCTGGGGTAACCTCATTTTATCATCTCCTCTCCTTCAGTAAACTGTGTTAGATAACGAAGGTTATCCTATAACCCTAGTTATATGAATACTGGCTGAGCGTCTCGCTCTGCCATTATGAGATATCATCTCTCCAGCACCTACTGGGCCCGTGGAAACATTTTACATGCACCTCACTTGCACGTGACCATGCGAGGCGCGATTGGCCAGTATGCTATATAACTACCTATATGCTTATTACAATATACGTCAGGGTCTCAAGATGAAAACATTTACAAGCTTTGTTCTGTTTTACCAGTGATCAACAATGGCAGCGCATTCAACACGACTGTCCAAAATCCTGGACGAGTTAAGAAGGGAGGAGCTGAACAAGTTCCGGTGGCATTTGAACCAACATGTCCTGAAGGGCTACCCTCCCATCCCGAAGGGCCGTCTGGAGAATGCTGACATACAGGACGTGGTGGATCTGATGGTGCAGCACTATTCTGATGTAGCTGTGAAGATTACAGAGGAGATACTGAAGAAGCTCAACAGGAATGAGCTGGTGGAAGATCTACAAGCAGGTATTCATGTCAGCCTCTACCTCTTTTATCTTTGAATAAATATGTGTATGCCTTTAGCTTTCAGTGATTTTCTCTCTTGCCTCTGAGATAGATGTTTAAAGGGACAGTTCACATTTTTAGGAAAAGAAGAAAATAATAATATAAGATGTATATCTGGTAGATGGCAATGTTGTTGGTATTCTGCTTTTCATAGATGGTCTCTAGCCTAAATAACTGCAGAGATAGATCCTTGTTGATTGTGCGTAATTTCCTTCATATCACATCAGTCATTCATTCACTATTTGATATGTAATATGAAGGGAATATGAATAATATTAAAATACTTATTTTGTTAACCCATATCATTCCTTTCATTAATACTGAGAAGAAGATAATGAATGAATGAGTGATGTGGTGCACAATGTTACCTTGTTTTATAAGATATTGTGTCAACTTAAACACTTTCTTCACAAACATAGCACAACACTGGTAAACAAACTACCCTCCCACTCAGGGCAGTATGGGGTAGAACACATAGTAGCATACTACAAGAACCTAGGCGTCCACAAAGACGATTTCAAACTGGAAATGGTAACTACAGATGAGGTACTCAAAAAACTGAGCGCCCTCCAACCGAACAAGGCCACTGGCCATGACAACATCCCCTCCAAATTCCTCAGAGACTCAGCAGCAGTGATGCCACAGATTACTTGTAAAAGTAATCTGATTACTGATTACTGATTACTCCTTTAAAAAGTAATCTTAGTTACTTTACTGATTACTTGATTATCAGAGTAACTTAGTTACTTTGAAAGTAACTAGGTTACGAAGTCGTCGTCCCTGCTGCTGCCACAACATAAGAATGACAATTTTTTTTTTTAAATGTACTCAGTTTGAGTAAAATGTACTAATAGGGCAGGTAGGCCTATCTATATATCTATAGATTTCACAAAAGATAAATGGTCAATAACACCACATGTAGGCTGATATGTAGCCTACCTTTGAGGCCTGCCCTATTCAGATATGGTTCTAATGTTCCTAGTGAAACAGGGGAGAGGGGTGAGTAAACCAGTGATTATATCTCAGTAACAGAATCTTCTCAAACCTCTTGTCAGAAAGTCTGTTCCTTCTAGGCGTGAGCACCAACCCTCCCAGACTAAAAAGCCGTTCCACAGGAGCACTTGATGGGTTGGAGTGTTATACTTCAAGAAAATGTTCTTTATGTTTGAAGGTCTATCCAGTATCTGAAGCTCATGCTCTTAAAAAACAGTCTATTAAACGGTACTGCTCCTCCTATGCTATTATTATTATTATTATTATTATTATTATTATTATTATTATTATTATTATTATTATTATTATTATTATTATTATTATTATTATTATTATTATTATTATTATTATTATTATTTATTATTGTGTGCTACTGACAACCTACATACTGCAGTATTGATTGATTGATTGATTGAAAAGTTTATTAACAGATTGCAGAATGGGTACAGTACAGTACGGCTCAATACATACAATTATTAAGAGGATGCAGACCTGAGAAAGACTTTCGTCTTGTTTCCATCAGGGTCCCCCATTTTCAATTCATCATATGACACACACGACATACAGATAGACAGTACTGCTACATCTATACATTTATGACATACCAGATTTTCAAATGCAGTACTGTTTGTGATACTAAAAAAATCCAGAAAAAGAGTGTATATACATTTGACATAGAAACTGTGCATTGGGGGTTGGTTGGGTAGGTGGGGTGGGGCTGTACATTGGAGGTGTGTGTGAGTATGGTGTTCCATGTTCATGAATAGTGCAATGCAAAAGATGTTTAACTCAAAGGTGGAACATACCTGCACTATGGTTTAAATCCAGTAAAGAAATCCAGAAGTCGATGCTTCGGGTTTGGTTTTTTCTATCCGTTTGGTCGTGCTGTGCTGTATATTCCAGATGCGGTAGACAGTATTTTGTTTCCTCCGCATAGTGTTTGTTTGTTTGTTTGTTTGTTGTTTGCAAGAAAGCGTTACCAGCGTGAACGTCTCCCTGCTAGCTCGCTAGTTTTGGTGAGCCTGATAATAACAATAACAGCCGCGCCCACCAGCATGGAACAACGTGAGGTTGCGTGCTGTGACGTCACTCCCCCAATACAAGGAAATACACTGCCGATATGATCCGTTTGGCTTTTGTAGCTAATGGAAATGGAACATAACGAAAGAGATGGTCCATGTTAGGGGTGGACGGTATAAACGGTATGAATTTGCGCCACGGTATGGATTTTGACTATACCTTGTGACCGGTAGAGCAACTCTAAAGTAGCAATGACGTAACCACAGTGTGGAGGGAGGGGGCTGCTAAGTGGAGCTAACGTTAGCTTGCTGAGGCATGGCTCTACAGTGTGACCATTTCACTCGCAAAATAGATATGAGAACTGGAAAGATTATTTAGGAGCACAGAGGCTTTGCGTAGTGGGCGTGTCAACGCGCAATTGTCATTTCATAATAGACACGGAACAGAGCGGACCTTCAATTCTAGAAGCGAACGAGCTCTTCAGCCCTGCGTTGCACACAGCTGGGTGACAACTTCTCTCGCGAGTCGTGTAGTTTCTATGTGTAATGTAAACTCTGCGACGGGTCCAATCGTCTAACAGGCTTTGCATCCGCTCCATTCTGGAATGCCCGCTTCGCGCTAAAACCTTATGTAATGTTAACTGTTGATGTAGCCTCAGAAAGCTAACGTTAGCTCCACTCCTAGCAGCCTGTGTTGATGTAGCCTCAGCAAGCCAACCGTTGGGGGTGGGGGAGACAGGGGGCTGCCAACGTTAGCTCCACTCTAGCAGCAGCCCCCTCCCTCCCACTCCGTCTCCCCCATCCCCCTCTCTCTCTCTGCTAACAATCCTGATTCGATTCTTAAACCTATTTCATTAAAAAGGAAGATATTGATGGACATTAGCTATAGTATAGCTCAGCAGCTGTAACAGAATCATTTTATTATTTACGTTTTAAGTTAAGTTAAACGACAAAAAAAGCCAGCGGTGGACCGACATAACAAACGCTGTCACTGTTTACTTGTGTAATGATATGGTTCCTTTTCAAACTGTCGATCGAAAGGGCTTTAAAGACATGGCCAAAGCACTGGATCCAAGATACGCGTTACGTTACCTGCCTGCAGACACTTGAGAAAAGGTTTTGCATTTTTCTATTGCAGTTTTGCACAATAGATGTTCTTAAAATACCTCTGTACTATGTGAAATATGTCCTAGTAATACAAGAGTACAGTAATAGCTGCCATACCAGTGTTTTACCCCTTCAGAACCATTTATATAGACATTTTAAGATAAGTTAATATACCGTGATAGTTTCAAGTTCAAGTTTCAAGTTTCTTTAATAGTTGTCATACAGAAGTACAGAATACTTTTATACAAAATGCTTCTTACTGTTGCGCTCCAGAGACTGTGCAAGACAAGATAAGTATGAAATAAAATAACATAGTAAAATTAGAAGTAAAAAAATGAGGTCACAGTGTTCAGTTTAGACATATGTACAATGTTCGATGCAGAATAGACATAGTTACCATACAATATACAATACTGTGCAGTGTACTAATATACAATACTATATAGTGCAAGGCAGAAATGGAGAAATGGGACGAGGTGCAATTTAGGTACAATTCACAGTAGGTGTACGAGTTGTAGTGCAAATCCTTTATCAATAAATATAAAGTGTAAGTGTGTTTGTGTGATCTAAAGTGTGGAGAGTGGGTGCTGCAGTGTGTTGTTTGTTTGAGTGAGTGTGTGCGTGTGGGTGTGTGTGCTGTGTGCATTTGATGGTTGTTGCATAGTGATTATTGTTCGTTTAGCGATTATTGTTCGTTTAGCAGCCTGATGGCCTGGGGATAGAAGCTTCTTCTGAGTCTTTCTGTGCTCGCCTTAAGACTCCGGTATCGCTTGCCTGACCGCAGCAGTTCAAAGAGGCAGTTGTTCGGGTGGCTCGAGTCCTTAATAATTCTCTTAGCCTTCCCCTTGCACCGCTTGTTGTAAATGTTCTGGAGGGTGGGAAGCCCCCCTCCAATTGTGCGTTCGGCTGAACGTGTCACTCTTTGTAGTCTGCTACGGTCTTGTGCAGTGCTATTCCCAAACCAGGAGGTGATGTTGCCGGTCAGGATGCTCTCTATTGTACATGAGTAGAAGTTCCTAAGGATCTTCTGACTGACTTGGAACTTCCTTAGGCGCCTGAGGAAGTAGAGGCGTTGTCGTGCCTTCTTCACAACACTGTCAATGTGTTGATATATACCATTACCGTTTATGCTTCAAATTATACCGTGATATACATTTTAGACCATACCGTCCAGCCCTAGTCCATGTTCTCCTAAGAGACAACGCATGTAACATGGCAAAGGCTATGGAGGATTACAATGTTGATAGCCTGGGCTGCATGGCCCACACCTTACAGCTGGCTGTGAACGAGGCTGTGCTGAGCCAAAGAGCTGTGATTGACTGTGTTGCCATCGGTCGGAAGATTGTTGGACACTTTAAGCACTCCCAAGTAGCGACCACCCGCCTGGAAGAGTTAATGGTGGCCCTGAAAATAACTAAATCACGAGTCCAACAAGACGTGGCCACACGTTGGAACAGTACATTCTACATGCTCCAGAGTCTGGTGAAGCAGAAGCAAGCTATCGCAGCTTATGCTGTAGAATACAAGTTGGCAGCAACACTCAACGCCGACCAATGGACTCTGGTTGAAAACATCCTCGATCCGTGTGAACGGCTGACTAAAAATATTAGCAAAGCTACAGCCACTACTGCAGACGTGATCCCCTCCATCCATATTGTACCTAGGGATGGGTACCGTTCACATTTGAACGGATACCGGTACCTGTGAATCGATAACGGTACCCAACGGTACTTCTTTCGGTACTTTAGTCTAAAAATGTTACCTACCTACCCCAGTTGTAAAAAAGAATTCGAAAACGTAATATCTAATAAATAAATAATGTATTATTATTACTTTATTACCTACTTACCTGCACTATTCTCTTACCCTACCTACTTTCATACACTTCCAATCAAATTCATATGTCTGTTGTAATTCAAAACCGTAATTCAAAACTTTGTAAAGAAACTCAAAGTTAAGAGATTTGTCGTGTAGGTAAGAGTAAGAGTAAGTTAGAGCGACGGACTGCTCTGTTGTATGTTAGAGCGACGGACTGCTCTGTTGTATGTTAGAGCGACGGACTGCTCTGTTGTATGTTAGAGCGACGGACTGCTCTGTTGTATGTTAGAGCGACGGACTGCTCTGTTGTATGTTAGAACGACGGACTGCTCTGTTGTATGTTAGAGCGACGGACTGCTCTGTTGTATGTTAGAACTTTGTAAAGAAACTCAGTGTTAAGAGCGACGGACTGCTCTGTTGTATGTTAGAGCGACGGACTGCTCTGTTGTATGTTAGAACGACGGACTGCTCTGTTGTATGTTAGAACGACGGACTGCTCTGTTGTATGTTAGTGCAACGGACTGCTCTGTTGTATGTTAGAGCGACGGACTGCTCTGTTGTATGTTAGAACTTTGTAAAGAAACTCAGTGTTAAGAGCGATGCACTGCTCTGTTGTATGTTAGAGCGATGCTCTGTTGTATGTTAGAACTTTGTAAAGAAACTCAAAGTACTAAGAGCGATACACTGCTCTGTTATATATTTTTTAATGAACAATCTTATCACACTTTTCTACTGTCCATTCTATTTGATTATTTTAGCCTATTTTAAACTGCACTTTTTAATCTAATCTACTCTATTTTATTATTTGTATTACTGAAGAACTGTGATTTGCCTTATAATTTATATAAAATGTGTTTTATAAAAATAATTGTATATTTTATTTGGTATGGAGACTGAATCTAAAATGGATACCGATATACTTGTGTTTACATATCCAGGTACGACCACTACACCCCCCACTCCCAGCTCAATCCACCCTGTACAGATTGTAGCATATATTTTTTTTATCAAAAACCTGCACGGACTACAACGTATGACGTATATAATGGCAGTTATTATTATTATTATTATTATTATTATTATTATTATTATTATTATTATTATTATTATTATTATTATTATTATTATTATTATTATTATTATTATTATTATTATTATTATTATTATTATTATTATTATTATTATTATTATTATATTATTTTCTGGCTGCTCCTGAGTCTCCAGCCTTGAAAAATTAATGAATAGCTTCGTCTGTGGTTCATGCAGCTGTGGTCCCGTGGGGGTCGCTCCAGGTCAAACAGAAGCAATCTTCCAGCCGATTGACCCAGACTGCCAGTGCCCTTCAGTTTCATTCCCTTGATCATTGCCATAATGGCAGTGATTTGGCAAGAAAACTTTGTAGTTCTTTTCTTGAATGAGTCCAAATCGGCAAGCAACACTTTGATATATTCTATGTACGCCTTGCCTAAGGCAATTCTGTGTTGGTGTAATGTACTGTACAGGTATGGGCAGGGTAATAGTAGAAAGACATAAATATACAGGCAATAGAATTTGATCTGAATATAATAATATGAGAAGAAATAGAGAGAGAACAATATAATTAACTTTGGATATAAAAATGTGAGTGAAGGGAGCTCCAGTAGCTCACCGCATATCTCGGCGCTATTTCTGCGTCGGGGAAAACCGTCCAAGGTGTTCTGCGCCAAGTATGGATTCTTGAATCTCCGGTGTGACTACGTCCTTGTTGATGTATGTAAGAAAACTTACAAAAGCACATTTAATTCAGGTTTGTACCTTGTGTAGTCACACTTAACTCATTAAGCCCCACCATTTATTTTTTGAAAATTCGCCTAAAACAGCATGCTTACATTAAAATGCTTATATATCCAGATTTATAAGAGCTACTTGCATAAACTTGGTACCTAAAGAAAGCTAAGACTTGGGGGATTCTAATGTTGGTGTCGAACACTGTACAGTTATTACCAAATTGCTGTAGTATTCCTGCAAACACTGAAGAAATGTCATTTTTTGTATCCTCACCTATACAAAGATTACAGTTAGACAGTCAAAAACACCCTGTTACTCATGGTTGCACCCCAGCTATATTCCTACTTTCTTCCTCCATAGGTGCAGATGTTCTGTGCAAACTTTCATGTCAGTAGAATAAAAACTGTGGGTTTAGCACCTGTTTTTGTGGAGAGAGGGCCTGGTGCTGGCGGCCATGTTGGATTTCTCAATTTTGAGGCCTTATTTGACATTTTTGAGCTTGGTATACAGCAGATTTGGATTCAGCACCCCTTAATACCCCTAGAAATGTTGTGTACCAAAAATAAACACGAAATGCCTTCAGCACTTTATACAAGCACATTATCTGAAATGCTGCCTAGTCTATAAGGCTTGCAAGCACCACATAAGGCTGTCGTCGGTCAGACAACTCAACGTTTCACCTTGATGCAGCGCACAGAGCATGTTTGGAAGCGCGTCTATTTTTCTCTCCAACCTATCTGGTATATCCAACCTTTACTGTGCTCAAGCGCATACCATAGGACAGAAAACAAATGCTCGCCAATCTGAACGTGAAATTACCTTGTTGGCTTTGTTATTACACTACCTTGGTTGCGCCGATGGCGCAAAGTTTCAATATTCAGTTGATCGTTTGGAAAGTGCAATGTTTATAATCTTTTTCTGAACCTGAGCTACACAATCTGACATGTGATTGCATTTCCAGGTGACCTGCCAGGACAAAAAGAGGGTTCCTATGGGTTTCCATAGTGCCAGGTCACTTGCTTTTTGCATGGCCAGTCACCTGCAAATGCTATCATGTGTCGTAGCGCCGTTTGAAACAAGGCCACATGCAAACAGTGCTTGGATTATAAGCATTGCACTTCACAAACAATCGACTGGATATTGCAACTTCACGGCATCTGCGCAAGTAAGGTACTGTAGCTTCATTACAAAGCCAACAAAGGAATTTCACATCTTTACATTACGTTGCGTCCAATTGTCCAGCATTCGTTTTCTGGCCTATGGTAGGGAGGTCAAATGTTCTGCAGTAATGTAATCGAATGGGAGCTCTGCCCCCACAATGCTGTTCATGACACAGTTTCGGCTCCTTCCATTTTCAGGACCATTTCACTGACAAAAAGCCAAAGTCCCAGACGATACTTTCAATTGGTAGAACAAACAACCACTCAAACTGTAGTCAACCCCTGTGCCACACAATGGCGTTTGTTGGTTGATGATTTGTGGGCGAAATGCCTGTCAAAATGGTGTCAGCGTTTTTCATTCAAATGGCTACTCCTCTTAAATAGGAGCCGACAACAAGGTTCTTCCATTTAAACGTTGCCCCAAGTCTCGACTACAACCACCTTGAATCGGATTTATCTTTCCGTTTGGGACTTTTGAGTTTTTAATCAAAAGGCGATGGGTGCACTATATCACCTATCAGGAATTCAATGTGGCCAACCCGGCGCAAGCGGTCTCTACTATTTAAAATCATATTTTCCATGGTCGATTATAATAGATTATTACATGGCGTTTTCACATTTGCCGAAATGCTTGCTTGTGATTGGTCAATAGCGCTTGTCAGAGGTCCGATATTACTCGATAATGGACCTCTGTGGAACAATAATGACCGCTGTGCGCAGCTGTGCGCAATCAAGGCCACTGACACACTGCATCAGTGCAGCCAATCAGACACACCTGCTGGCTGCACTGACTGTGTGTGACGATGACAGCGGAGCCAGAACAGAACTGCGTCTGCATTTGATCTCGTCTTGTCGATGTAAAATGAATTAGGTATATTGTTAGTAAGTTAGCCATGTAATAAGCGGGATAATGTATAGCTATACTCGATCATTTTCGCAAAATAATTGACCTTCACTGACGTTTAAAACACCTCGGCGAGGCGCCTCGGTATTTTAAACTCCGTGTCGGTCAATTATTTTGCAACAATGACCTCGTAGCTATACATTATCCCTTACTTATAGCTTGGTCAAGTGATTACAGGAGGTTATTATTATTTTGTTATTTTGCCACTAAAAACTAACGTTTTCGATTTTTATCATATTGTAGAGACCACCTCACTGAGATGGAATATTAAATGAAAAAAGATATTTTCGGTAAATGCAGAAATATGTCTGACCCCCCTACTCTGGTGTTTTCACCCAACCTCGTCCTATGAGTTTGACCGTAGTAAAGGTTGGGTATACCAGCTATCTCAAGCATGCTGTCTGCCACCAGCCACCCACCACCAGCCACCCACCACCCACCACCCACCACAGCTGTGATCAAGACCCTGGTCCTCACAATGACATCAGTGCATACTATGGCTGCATGCCAATGTGATGAGACGCCTTGGCTCGCTGGTGGGTGTGGCATACTGAAGTAGGTTCATGGCACCAAAAGGGGTGGAGTGAGGTTCCGGTAGCGACGAGCGTGCCACATGAGTAGCAGGCAGCAATATGATCTGAGCTGACTCTTTTTTTTTGTTTTTTTGTATGAGTCGACTTACTATTTTCTTCTAGCGGTTCCTGGTGTCTCTATAAGAGACAGTGGCACCGGGCTGCTGCCAGAACAGACAAGTCTGACAGACAGACCGACACTGACCATCACAGAGGAGGTTCAGCCACTGGATTTAAACAGAGCTATACCACTAACTTACACCAGAGAGATCATGGGACTCCTCAGTGTTGAAGAACTGGTAAGTGATTCTATAGGGGCCTCTCTCTAGCGGTTGTGTGGAGACTGAATCCAACATGAATTCAGTTTAGATTGAGACGATGTGATACACAATCTGATGTGACATCAGCAATATTAATCTTGGGGGGGAAGTGTATTGCCATGTTGTCTATGGTGATGATGATGATGAAGATGATGATGATGATGATGATGATGATGAATATTTTGATGATGATCAGGGACAGCAGCATCATGAGAACCAGGAGGTAGAGCTCTGTTAACTCTGAACATATAGTTGTCACGATGAGATGACCGACACGTTAGGTCAGAAATAACAGTATCTGCTCTAACCTTTTAAAACTTAAAATCTAAATTCTAAATGTCATTTAAATTTATATAATGCAGTGCAATCAGAAAATTCCTCCCTTTTTACAGAAATCATTCTTGAGGCCGGTTGGCGGGTGGATGTTGGATGTATAGCCTGGGGGCCACCAGTTGTCTATCAACCTATTTTAACTCTCTGGTTTGGTTTATATCAGACCGATATATATCAGAGTTTGAATCATACATCAAATTGGTTCTGTTGTTGTTCCACTGGAACCAAGTGCTTTTCAATGGACAGAGAAAGCAGCTTGTGGCACATTTTTTTTTTTTTATCTTTTTCCCCCTCCTTTTTCCTCCGATTTCTCCCATCCCAATGGTAGTCGTTATGCCAATTCCCAATCCCCTTCCTGGTCGCTGCGCACTTACCCCCCACAGTCGGTCTGGGAGAGTGGAGGCTATCACGTGCTTCCTTCGACACACGTCTAGCCAATCAACCGCTTCTTTTCACCTGGCAGCGCGGACTCTCACTGAGAGGGTGTAACGTGTGGAAGGATCACACTACCCCCCTTAGATCCTATCCGCGCTTAGCAGGCGCCCCGACCGAACTGTAGGAGTCGCTGTTTACAACGACCCGGACCCACCCCTCCAGCTTTCCCACCCTCTAATACTGCCAATTGTATTAGTGTGAACGGCCAGCTAAGCTGGTGACAACACCGGGAGCTGGATTCGAACAGGCGAATCCAGCGTCTCCGGCGTTGGTGGCTTGTGGCACATTCTAACAACCACTGGTACAATAGGAAAAAGTGTCTTTGAGTTGCTATGAAGTGTCTCTTTATCAACAACTACAAACATTTAGACTGATGATTTACCAACAGTGGACATATCACTGCCCTCAATTTAGCTCTGCGGTTTTTGATGAAGTTCGAAATCTAACAGCAACTGAAGGAAGCTCCTAGTTGTGTCCTATATTGTTAGGTTACCTTGTTTTCTGCTTTGCTCAATGGCACAATGGCAGGCACAAGTGTAAGCCAACGTGTCCTTACCTTTAGCAACGTGGCGTCCGTTCTTAGAGGATGATAGTCGACTAAACAAAACAAATTATTAGTTGACTAATAGTAATAAGATAGGGTTTTGTTTACCATTCAATTAGTTGATTTAATTGTGAATCTTTATAACTGCGCTCTCCACTTGACTGTCTGCCAGCAAATGAATACACTTGTGCAGAATGATCATTGTAGGGCAAGTGTTTGAGATCAATGCATACGGAATTTTTGTTTTGACACTAGAGATGTGCTCACTGCTCAGGCCTTTTCCAGGAAATGAATCATGCAGCATGGAGAGAAAAGAATGAATCAGCGAAACAAGCAGTAGTTCACCTACTCAACACCCAGACAAGTGTTTAGTCCTGTCATTTATTATTTCAAGGCAGCCCTGCACTGCTCAAGGGCACAAATGTTGGGGATGTTAAAGGTTCCCGATGCCTTAAAGGAACACAAGAACATTTTGGGGAAATGCTCTTGTTTACCATCATCCCTCAGAATCAGATGAGAAGATTGATATAATTGAATTTCATCTCTGTGTGTCAGGTTTGGAGTTGTATTATAGGCTAGCTGCTCCCTACTGCTTCCAGTCCTTGTGCTAAGCTAGGCTAGCATGCATCTGGGCCTCTCTCTGGGCTTACTGGACACACAGAGATGAAACTAATATACATTTTCTTGACTGACGCTGGGGAAGATGGCAGATGAGTGTTTCTTCAAAAATGTTGGAGTGTTCCTTTAATGCCTCATTTGGAAGATTTTAACGGTCAAACCTTTAAGTAAATTCCCCTCCCCTCCCAACAGGTGACAGGAAAGAGGTGGGAGGGAAAGCAGACAGACAACTTCTCAGGGGGCGTGTACGAGGCAGCTGTCAATCAAGAGCAGGATGGTCATAGAACACACAGAGAGCAGGTGGGCGGAGCCCTGTCGGAGGAGAGTGACAGTGGCAGCGAAGAGGTCAGCGTGGCGGCTCTCAACGTAAGACAACAATACATGAACATGGACATTATTTCATGTACTGTCTGAGTGTGAGAATAATTACTCTACATGTGAGATCTGTGAACAGAATATTTAAAACACACACACAAATTAACTTAACACAAATTACAAGACTTTGAAGCGATTAAAACAATAAACTCAGTGTATGTCAATTGATGATTGTTATACACCCAAAAGCGCTTGAAACTAACTCTTGAATATAATTACTGTATTTTTTTGCTAAGCTCTTTTCTTGTTGTTTAATTGTACGTTTGGTTCTCCATTAGATACATTTACCTAACATTTACAATATCACAACATGGCGTAGAACAATATGGCTGAAATGTAACCCATTATGTTGCTGTTCGTTCTCTCAGACGGACAACAGCGGCCGGCTGAAGCTGGAGACGGTGGACGACCTCTTCAACATCATGAAACTGAGGAAGAGGAGGAGGGAGAGGAAGGCCGCCGCCCACAAGAAAGAGCCAGAGGCTGAGATCATTGTAAGCTGCTGTTGTCTTTTCTCGTTCTTTCTTTCTTTCTTTCTTTCTTTCTTTCTTTCTTTCTCTTATCTTTCTTTCTCTTTCTTTCTTTCTTTCTCTCTCTCTCATCTCATGTCATCTGACTTTCTCTCTGTCTTCTCTCACCCTCTGGTGACTCTTAGTCAAATAGATGCATCAGCGGTGAATAAAAGTCTAAATTCAACTCAACGTCTCAGTAGTTCTGCTTCAGACTCACTCTGTGTCCTTGTCCTTGTGTCCTTGTCTCCTTCTCACCAGCCTGAGACGAAATCTTACAGCTGTTTGCCCATGATATTCAGCGACAAATTAGAGGCAAAGCATCCAAAAGCCCATTCTTTGGCTTGAGCGCTGACGGAACCACTGATGTCACTCACTGGAAAAGAACAATTCTCGTGTAATATACAGTTCGCCGATGACAACTTGGAAGCTCAGAACTTCTTTTGGGGTTTTTACAATGCCCGGCCCAGACACAACAGCCGAGACGCTGTTTTTGTGTATAAAATACTTTTACGCCTCGACCTGCCCATGGAGAGGCTGATAGGATACTGTTTTGACGGGGCCAGCAACATGTCTGGGGGGTACAGGCTAGACCAGGGGTTCCCAAACTTTTCAGGCCACGACCCAAAAAAAACGGTGTTAGAGAGCCGTGACCCCCACTATTATAGGAGGTTAAATTATTTTTTTAAATTTAAACGGAAATGTATGGTTGAAACATGCAAACGTTCAAACGCACACACACTAATAAGCATTGGAGGCTTTTAACCAGGGCCGGACTGGGGAAATCATTCAGGCCAGGAAATATAGCCCCAGTCAGGCCACTTTTTAAGCAGGGGGTCTGGGGGTCCCCCACCAGGATTTTTTTTGTTACAAAGACTTCATTTCCTGCATTCTGGTGCAGGAATTTTTTTTATTTGTACCCTTTAAATTCCAGTGTTTGTGATGGCATCACAAATTATTGTTAAAAAACAGGCTAGCATATGTATGATTAGCAACAACACAGATTTTTATGGATTTTCTGTTTTTTGATAAATACAATATTTTATTCAACTTCAGCCCTGATCATAACACCACATATTCATTTTATAATTCTAACCCTTTAAATGCCAGTGTGTGTGATGGCATATATTTGCAATATATCAAATGCAAAGTAAATTTTTCTGGGGGGGATTATTACAGGTTAGCTAGTGATCTCCTGGTTGTTCCCCACCTAGGTTATCTAACTATTGCGCTGGTGCAACTAGAAACACTGGCCTGGCCTGCTTCTAAGTTCAGTGGCCTGACCGCAAAAAAAAAATTAAAATTTTTATTTATTTTTTTATCATCTGGCGACCCCCCAGCACCCCATACCGATTTAAAGTTCCAACGTGGCTGGGTGTAACGGTACACAAAAACCACGGCACGGTACGTACCTCGGTTTTGAAGTCAAGGTTCGGTACGGTTTTCGGTACAGTGAGGGAAAGTTTGGCTTTCCATGTTCCACTCAGGGCTAATAGCAGTAGCTAATTGTACGTGTAGGGCTGTCAACGAATATTTTATATTGAAATTAATAATCGACTTGTACATATTTTTCTTTTTTATAATAATAATAATTATTATATTAGATTGTGAAAAAAACAGCCCCCGGTGGGCGGTCGTTAGTGGTTAACATACCGTTGTATTAGTTCGGTACACTACACAGCCGTTCGGTACGGTATGGTACACACTGAAACTTGTTCGGTACGGATACGTGTACCTTTACACCCCTAATGTCTGTGCAATACGACATTACCTCACTATAATATATACATGTCTGTGCAATACGACATTACCTCACTGTAATATATACATGTCTGTGCAATACCACATCTACCTCACTATAATATATACATGTCTGTGCAATACCACATCTACCTCACTATAATATATACATGTCTGTTAGGGGTGTAACGGTACACAAAAACCACGGTACGGTACGTACCTCGGTTTTGAAGTCAAGGTTCGGTACGGTTTTCGGTACAGTGGGGGAAAGTTTGGCTTTCCATGTTCCACTCAGGAGTGATGTAGTGTGCAGTAGCTAATTGTACTTGTAGGGCTGTCAACGAATATTCTATATTGAAATTAATAATCGACTCGTACATTTCTTTTTTTATAATAATAATAATTATATTAGATTGTGAAAAAAACAGCCCCCGGTGGGCGGTCGTTAGTGGTTAACATACCGTTGTATTAGTTCGGTACACTACACAGCCGTTCGGTACGGTATGGTACACACTGAAACTTGTTCGGTACGGATACGTGTACCTTTACACCCCTAATGTCTGTGCAATACGACATTACCTCACTATAATAATTATATACATGTCTGTGCAATACGACATTACCTCACTATAATATATACATGTGCAATACGACAGATGTTTGGGACATGTGCAATAATGTCATTGACTACTAAGGTGCAATATCTTTTTCTCTACTGTATGATACAATTATATAGTATATAGAAGTATAATATAGAGTAATACATGATTAATATAGTAATACATACAGTATATAGATAAATGTGTGTGTATAAATGAATGAACCTCAGTAAATATGCAATTTAACTGACAGATACACAAAAGTTATTAATTTATGTTAATGTAATTGTGTTGATGTTTTCATTTCTGCAAAATAAGTATGTACATTTTGTTTGGTTTGGTAAACATCGCGCTATGAACAGTCTATCAGTGTACTGTATGTGTGTAGGGGCAGGTACAATACGAGTTTTCTTCTTCCTGTTCCTTTCGGTCATGGAATTTAGTGGATCATATTAAGTGAACTATATGTACTGAAGACACTGTTGGACTGTAACAATTCCATGTATGAATGATAATAATAAAAAAATATTTGCAATGCTGTTTAAAAAAAAAAAAAAGTATGTTCTTGTGAATAAGTGCATGTGTAGCAGTGTATGTGTACACTAATGTATGTGTGGTAGTGAGTGTGTATGGGTACACTAATGTATGTATGTTAGTGTGTGTGTGTATGGGTACACTAATGTATGTATGTTAGTGTGTGTATGGGTACATGGAATGTGTTGTGTGGTAGTGTGTGTATAATTTGTTAGGTGCTGCATAAACACTTTTCGTTGTACTGTGTTACAGTGCAACGACAATAAAGCTTTCTACTTCTACTCTACTACACAGCGAATGGCACCCCTAACCACAGGGAATGGCACCCCTAACCACAGGGAATGGCACCCCTAACTACAGGGAATGGAGGCAGCCATCTTTATGCACTTTGTCCATCAGTAGTTTGAGCTTAGAGCTTCTAGAGCAGTGGTGCCCAACCAGTCGATCTCGATCGACAGGTAGATCGCGGGCTGATTTCAAGTAGATCTTGATTAATAAAATTCGATTATTAAAAAAAAAGAAAAAAAAAGTTTTTGCTAAGTCAACTCTGCCTCTCCTTGTTAACTACAACAAGCAATGCTGTTTGTTATTTAAGATGAGGTCGGACTCGGCACTGACAGATGTGTTCATTATGCTGCTTTTATAAAGCCTCAAATGACGGCTTACAATATACAATTTTGGCTGGTAGCTCTTGGGCTAGGTGGTAAATAAAAAAGTAGATCTTGGTTCAAAAAAGGTTGGGCACCCCTGTTCAATCTAGAGAATCAGATTCAGTATCAGTTAGTATAATGAACGTGGTTTGTAAGGTTCTGATTCTGACATATTAGGAGCCATTCTTTAATGTTGCTTTAGAGATGAATTACTTTAATTCTTAAACAATCAAACATCCAACTATCACCAAACATAAGAGAACATGAATAGAAACATTTTAAGAAAAGGGTCACAAAAAAAAGAAGATCACCATATACTGAAAACACAAAATTAGGTATATAAAGATAATTGGTCCTGTTGAATGTGGTGTGGTAGTGAGTGTGGGTACACTGGTACATACATTAGTATGTAGCACCTCTAGCTCCCTGACCTCCTCCTCCTCCACACCCCTACCCGTCACGTCAGGTCTGCTGACACCAACCCCTTACTTCCCATCAGGACCAAGCTCCAGACCTGGGGCAACAGGGCCTTTGCAGCAGCTGCCCCCTCCCTCTGGAATGCCCTCCCCTCACATCAGCAACACCCCACCGTCCTTTAAATCAGCCTAAAAAACAAACCCTGCCAACACCCTACAGAACAAAATCAGTCTCCCTTCCACTGTCTGTGGAGCAGCTCCAGACTTTATACCTGATGACGTCACAAGTTGAGTCTTACTTCTCTGGTTTCTGGCTTTGGGGGAGAGTAGCACATGTTCACAAATATTGATTGAACTTTCCTAGAAATAACATATTGGAATTCTTGATTTGGGTGACGTTCCCCTATCAATCACCTGTTCCCAAACAATGTGATGCATGTAAATACTTCACCTTCAAAGCCCTCAACAACCTGCCACCTCTACCTCTCTGACCTCCTCCTCCATCACCTCTACCTCTCTGACCTCCTCCTCCATCACCTCTACCTCTCTGACCTCCTCCTCCATCACCTCTCTGACCTCCTCCTCCATCACCTCTACCTCTCTGACCTCCTGCTCCTCTACCTCTCTGACCTCCTCTACCTCTCTGACCTCCTCCTCCATCACCTCTACCTCTCTGACCTCCTCCTCTACCTGTCTGACCTCCTCCTCCTCCACCTCTCTGACCTCCTCCACCTCCTCTACCTCTCTGACCTCCTCCACCTCCTCTACCTCTGACCTCCTCCACCTCCTCTACCTCTGACCTCCTCCACCTCTCTGACCTCCTCCTCCACCTCTCTGACCTCCTCCACCTCTCTGACCTCCTCCTCCACCTCTCTGACCTCCTCCACCTCTCTGACCTCCTCCTCCTCCTCTACCTCTCTGACCTCCTCCTCCTCTACCTCTCTGACCTCCTCCTCCACCTCCTCTAAGTTGCTGCCAACACCCTACTGTTCTTTAAATCAGCCTCAAATCGACATTTTCACAAATTTTGTAAAGCGTCTGTAAAGCGTCTTTGAGCACTGTGAAAAGCACAAATCGAATGTATTATTAATAATCATATCAATATTATTATTATTAATGCTATTGTTGATGTTATTATTATTAGTAGTAATATAGATACGACTATTAATAATAATACACATATTCATACATTATTAATAATAATAATAATAATTATTATGTTACCACCCCCTATCTTCACTTCCTCTTTCTCTCCTACTGCTTCCTCCCCTGTCTTTCATTGTCCAGGTCATACAGTCCAACTTACACCATACTCCCCTCACTCCGGCGCCAATCATCTGCCTTGTTGTCAAATCACTGCTTCAGTCGGTCTGACTGACTCGGCGGAGGGTCAGCGGCTTCCTGTCTCGCGTCAAGAAGAACGGATACAGTTTCTCATAGAATGGGCAGCGACTGAAGCTGTAGATGTTGGCTCCAGTGTCTGCGTTGTAAAAGGAGACATCTCTGGCCTCATAATCCACAAACACCCCTAGTGTCTGAAGCGTCTCTGTCAGGGAGAGGGTGACACGAGGGTCAGCACGAGCTTTATACACACCACTGTGCAATCCCACAGCCCAGACCCCGCTGTCAGGATTAAACTGGATGGCGCTCTTCCTCTCAATGGACTCTGTGGCGACGCCTATATCCCAGGAGGCGTTTCCCGTCACCTCGACCTCATAGTAAAATCTCCCAGAGTCGAACCCTTCCTTCCCCAGGACACACACGTTGTTCTCAAATCTTTTGGGATTACAGGAGAGAGCCTGTGGGGCGGCTCCCCATCTCACTTGTCTGCGGTCCTCAGAGAGAAGGAGTTCAGGATGAGCAGTGTCCGGGTCCAGAGACACGTCCACAGCATACTGTCTCACTGTGATCACTCCCATCTCCTCTAGTGTCTCAGAGAGCGTCTTCTGCATATTTTCCACAGCTCTCCTCACGGCCTCCATGGGGCCTCGGTCAAACTGGACCTTCCTTCCAGGCAAGGTCTGGGTTGTTGTGGGGAGGGTGCAGAGGGCTGCAGAGCTCTCGAGGAGGTGGAGTTGGTCCTCGGTGTGCGAGAGTATCTTCAGCTCTGAGCTCCTGCTCAGTAACATGTTGATCTCCTCCTCGAGCTCTTTGATGATTTCGTCAGCCTGTTTCTCTAAAGCCTTCTGGGTCTTTTCAGCTGCCTTAATGATTTCAGATGTGCTTCTCTCACCAAGGTCGACAGAGTTCCTGATCTTCTGAACCCTCTGCTGTCGCTCCCGGATCATGTGTTGTACTTGTAACTCTGTGTTTCCCAGTTCTACCTTCCTCTCTTCACACTCGTCCTCAATGGGTACAGTCGTGTGGGTCTTGTGGTCGGATAAAATGCACAGTAAACACACGCACATCTTGTCGTTCTTACAGAACAGTTCCAGAGGCCTTTTGTGCTTCTTACAGGCCCTGTCCTCCAGGTTCTCCACAGGATCAATCAGGTTGTGGCTCTTGAAGGAAGCCAGGATCTGGTGAGGCTGCAGGTGGCTCTCACAGAAAGAGGCCAGACACACCAGGCAGGACTTCAGAGCCTTGACCCCTTTCTCAGTACAAACATCACAAGGAACATCTCTAGACTCAACAAGATGACTTCGCTCCGGAGGCTTGGTTTCATCTTCAACTGAAGCCAGTTTATTAATCCGAGCGGCCATTTCAGAGAATAAAGTGTTGACTTTGAGATCCGGTCGCCTCTCGAAGGCATTCTTACACATGGGACACAGGCAGCGGTCACTGCTATCCCAGTAGCCCGTGATACAGGTCTTACAGAAGTTGTCTCCACAGGGGATGGTGACCGGGTCAGTGAACACATCTAGACAGATGGAACACTGGAACTGATCCTCTGACAGACTGGAACTGAGACTGGAACTGGCCATAACTGTGAACAAAGAAAAACAAATGATAAATACACTATAGCTGCCAGCAACCATTCACTGTGTCCAAACACATAGGGCTCTATTTTAGTGAAGCGCAAGGCATGCGCTGGCTGTTTGGGCCCAAGGTAACATGGTGGTTCGAAGGGAACAGCTTTTCTGTAAGTGTTATTTGTGAATGTGTGAAGACTGTCTGTATTACACACAGAGGGAACTGTCTGACCACTTTCAAACTAAGTACAGAATAAAAAATACTTCCAACTAAACTTTCATGATTATGAATATGTAGGCTACATGTCAAAAGGGCAATACATTTTGTTAATGTAATCTACTTGCACATATGTATGTTATATAGCCTAGTACTATTCTTACTGGATTAAACATTAAAGTAAATCCTTCAACTGAATGCAGCCTTTTAATCGTATAATCACAACAAGCTATTTCACTTTTACACTTGTGGTTATTGAATCCGTGCATGGATCAGCATCGTGAAAACATCATGGAAATCATCATCTATGAGCACAATACACTAGAAGAGAGAGGCACTTGTGAGGACAGTGACTACAATAAATACCTCTCGTTCTAGTGGAAATCTGATTGAGAGTAGTAGGCCTATATATTGATTGATTGTTTGAAAACTTTATTAACAGATTGCAGAATGGGTACAATACAAAATAACTGCTAAGAGGATGCAGACCAGAAAAACCATGACACTCCCCTGACTTATAATGGGGCTCTATGGCGAAACCATGACGCTTTCTGACTAAAAGTATAATGGGGCTCTATGGAGAAACCATGACACTCACCTGACTAAAAGTATAATGGGGCTCTATGGAGAAACCATGACGCTTTCTGACTAAAAGTATAATGGGGCTCTATGGAGAAACCATGACACTCACCTGACTAAAAGTATAATGGGGCTCTATGGAGAAACCATGACACTCCCCTGACTAAAAGTATAATGGGGCTCTATGGAGAAACCATGACACTCCCCTGACTAAAAGTATAATGGGGCTCTATGGAGAAACCATGACACTCCCCTGACTAAAAGTATAATGGGGCTCTATGGAGAAACCATGACACTCACCTGACTAAAAGTATAATGGGGCTCTATGGAGAAACCATGACACTCCCCTGACTAAAAGTATAATGGGGCTCTATGGAGAAACCATGACACTCACCTGACTAAAAGTATAATGGGGCTCTATGGAGAAACCATGACACTCCCCTGACTAAAAGTATAATGGGGCTCTATGGAGAAACCATGACACACTCCCCTGACTAAAAGTATAATGGGGCTCTATGGAGAAACCATGACGCTTTCTGACTAAAAGTTGTTTCAAACAAAAACGGCTGGATGTCATTTTGCCAAACCAGCATGGCTGTGAGAGTCTTTAAGCGTTTACATATCTAGCTTTGGCATGGATTGATTGTTTAGGGATAAACCGGATGAACAAAAATTAGGGATTTCAATAGGTGTAGGGTCTATATGGAACACATACAGGAAAACACATGATCTATTCATTCATAAATGGATGACGTGGCTTAATATTGGATGTCTTTGTCCTCGGTGGAAGTTATTCCTATATACCAGGCACATGTTGTTCTGATTGGCCATAATGACGTCAGGCACCACTCCCTGTAATCATGGCATACAAGAGTGTATGTCATAAATGTCTATATGAATTGAAAATGGGGGACCCTGATGGAAACAAGACAAACGTCTTTCTCAGGTCTGCATCCCCTTAACAATTGTATGTATTGAGCCGTACTGTATTGTACCCATTCTGCAATCTGTTAAATAAAGTTCTCATTCATTCATTCATTCATTCATTCATTCCCTCCTGCTCCATAATGACGTCAGGCACCACTCCCTGTAATCATGTCTCCCTCCTGCTCCAGCCCCACAGAGGCGCTTGTCTCACCAAATAGTTACAATAAGTTGGACACAGTGCAAATAAAGTTAAACGTAAACTTATGAGGTCAAAATGAACAAGAATACACTCATGCCTGAATATAATGGACAGAGGTTTGGTTTGGGTGTGTAACGTGTGTTGTTACTGACTGTAAATTCGTGTAAAAACCGATTCTATTCTTATGACATTTTTGTATTTCCTTCTTATTAAAATCAAATCCTACTCACCTTTAAATGGCTCTATTGTTCACACGTGTAAACAGGCCCCTGGACAGTTTGGTGAAACTCTCTTTGTAAAGATTTCTGCTGCGTGTTCCTGGAACTTCCTGCCGAACGGTTCACTTTCATTTCTGCAAAGTGACGTCACTAAGCCCCGCCCTCCCCACAGTTGTTTGCCCAATGATTGGAGTATTCACAGAACCCGCCCCTAAAAGAACTTAAAGGTTCAGTTCAATGAAAAGCGTATTTTTCAACCTTGTTGCATATTTTAACAGAAGGTATGTTGATGTAAAATTACCCAAAATGTTAGACCTGCTGTTGTTGTGAAAATCATAACTAAAACCCTTTAATCTCTATCCCCCTGTGCAGTTTAAACAAGAGTTATATTATATATATATGAATGAATATATATATATGCTGTTTAAACAGTTAGAAGTTAAATGCAGCTTTTTATATAGTTAAATGGTGCTTTTTATATAGCGCTTTTATCTGAAGTGCTTTACAATTTTGCTCCTCACATTCTCCCATTCACTCACACATGACAGAGGCAACCATGCAAGGTGCCAACCGGCAAATGGGTAGCAATTAGGGGTTAAGTGTCTTGCTCAAGGACACTTCGACATGCTGCCCGGGAGGAGCGGGAATCGAACCAGGAACCTTCCGACTACCAAATGACCGTTCTACCTCCTGAGCCACTGTCGCCCCATTTAGTAGTTATATATGTTTTTTCAACAGAGTTAAATATGCAACAGTTAAGTTTAGTCAATTATTTGGAATGAAGATTATGTACAATCAACCACAAATACAGTACATGGAATAAGCATGTAATGTGATTGATTGATTGGACATTTTCATTAACAGATTGCAGAATGGGTACAGTACAGTACGGCTCAATACACACAATTGCAGACCAGAGAAAGACTTTCGGCTTGTTTACATCAGGGTCCCCCATTTTCAATTCATAATGTAATGGTTTAGTCTGCATGCATGACATAAAAATGCTCTCTATTCAAGATATCATTGTGACTTAAAGACACCTGTAAACATGTATTGTGATGTATGTATTGTGATATATGTATTGTGATGTATGTACTGTCTGTGATGTTTGTATTGTGATGTAAAAAAAATATATATATAATCTAACCCTGACTAACCTTACTGTCATGCACTTGTCCTAATAAACTAACCTACACTGTAACACGCAACACTTTGATAAACATTGTTACTCAGATGATAGAGTTGTACCCTTCTTGCTGTCTTGTCGTACAGAACTTGTAAGCCGCTTTGGATAAAAGCTAAATGTCAGCTAAATGACTTTAATGTAAATGTGAATGTGATGTATGTAGGCTAATCATTTGTGTTCAATAGTGGTCTGGTTCAAGCTCCCTTTGTCTTTTGTCACAAATTTGTTCTTAATTTACCTGCCTGGTTAAATGAAATAAAACAATAAACATTTCTCATGATGATAAATAGAAGGTGGTGATCTTCCTCTCATCTCTGTGTTTAGCTCAACAGCACTAGAACCGATCTGGTACTGTGGCTGTAATTCACTGAAAAGCCACAAGATGGAGCTCTAAGCCTGGAAACAGACATGTCGTTCTGATCCGCGTGATTTTTTTCGTAGCCTCTGTTTGCGAAGAAGACTGATTGATTGATTGATTGAAAACTTTATTAACAGATTGCAGAATGGGTACAGAGTACAGTACAGCTCAATACATACAATTGTTAAGGGGATGCAGACCAGTCTTGTTTACATCAGGGTCCCCCATTTTCAATTCATCATAACATATATGACATACATGACATACAGATAGACAGTACTGAGTATACATTATTCACAGTATCACAGTATCCACTGAAATACACAATATACATTATTCACAGTATCACATATCAAATCAAATCAAATCAAATTTATTTATAGGGCCCGACAACACACGTTAATGTCCCCATGGGCCGTACAGGTCTTCTTTAAACAAGTCAAGAAGAAAACATAACAATAAGTCAAGAACAGAACAAGAACACCATAAGGTCCAAACATTTTTAGATGAATGCAAATAAATGAAAGAATGCAAGCACTCCCAGACATACCCCATGCGAAGGTAAGGAAAAACTCACTAAAACCTAACAATAGGGAAAAAAGCTCCACAGGCAGTGTGGAGGAGAGAAACCTTAGAAGGGCCATTCAAGGGGGGATCTCCCTTCTTAGATGTCGGTGATAGTAGTGTTGCAGACGGACAGTTGGTACGCATGCACTCATGTGTGTAGTGAAACACAGATGAGTGCATGCAATAGCAACTGAACATTTTGAAAGATTAAAGATAGAGCTGATAGCGGATCTATTTGAGGCACAGGGGCGGCGCAAAGAGGGTCACGTCCTCCCCGTCTTAGTCACGGGACATTCAACACTCCGGTCATTGCTCAGGGACAGCCGGAGACAGGGAGATAGGGGGCGGCGCAGAGAGGGTCGCGAACTCCCCGACATCATCACAGTATCCACCTAAGGTGCAGTATGCCTAAGGTAGTGTAGGTTGTCCTCCTTGGGTTCCTATAAGTCCCAGGTCAATGTCTGGTAGCAGTCGCTGCCCCCTGTTGTGGGGCCTGGAGGCTGCTAGTCGCTGCCCACTGTTGTGGAGCCTGATGGCCACTGGTATGAAGGACTGTCCGAGGCGGTTAGTTGAGTGTCGGGGGGGAATGAGTCTGTGGCTGAACGAGCTTCTCATATATATATAATTATATTCACAAATTACCCAATGTAGTGTAAAATGTAATTTTGACTGGACTAGACTAATGCAAAAGCTATTTCAATACTATGTACATCGACTTCATTAAACAAAACCCAAGTGCAAAGCAAAATAACATCACATTCAAACACCTTCAAGTTTACCCATCAGGATTTGAGTATTTATCTATTATCTCATGCACATAGGCATTGTGTATAAGGAACTGGCGCATGCCCCCACTGCTAATTTACAAGGTCACCATTCAAAATAGTTCCTACCTATTAATGTGTGTAATGCAGGGTCACCTTTTAAAATAGTCAACTCATGAGGAATGTGCAGGTCAGAGAGAGCATGGATGATGACAGTGAGGATTAACTAATGGTCTATTTTTTAACAAACAAAAAAAGCATACTTATTTATGTATTTATTCACCCATTCATTCATCCATTATTTAATGAATTCATTAATTCATCTATGTATTTATGCATTTAGCTCCTTTGTGTTTTTGGCTGTTAAAACATTGCACATTCTGGTCATTGGTCCTCATTCTCAAACATGTTCGTAATTACCTTTGTAAATATCTTTGTGTCATACTAACAAATTTACAAAAATCCTCCTCCGGATTCCTGAACGTGTGAAACGGTCTCCGGAAGTGGCCAACATTTTCGCAGCTGGGTTCCCATGAATGAAAAACGTCACTCATTCTTAAACTGCAAAGCGCGTTCTTGTACACCTGAATTTGCATACCGCCACGCCCCGCCAGCTCATTATAAGGCGAAGGAGGCGTGTGCAAAACGGCGAGGGCCGTGTGCAAAACAGCGAGAGGGTCGACATTGCATCTGCACCATGCTGACCCATTCAACAGGTAGCATAGAAGCGTTTTGCGACTGATCTCAAAATTAGATTAGATTCAAATGTATTGTTATTATACAGTACAATACACCATCCAACCAAAGTGAAAATGTAACAGTAAAGTGCAATAGTAACATACACAGGTGATGAAACCCAGACATCTCATTTAGTCATGTCAATACTGAACAACTGCGCACTTGTCAAGAGCCAATTGCGCAGTTGTTCAGTATTGACATTACTAAATGAGATGTCATGCTAATATGTCATGTTCTACAGTAGGACTTACTACTATAATACATAATAAAACAAGTCATTCGAATAATAGAAGCCTACTTTGCTGGAACGATTCACTTCCCACGTATACAGTACGTGTGTGTGATGTGTGTGTGTGTGTGTGTGTGTGTGTGTGTGTGTGTGTGTGTGTGTGTGTGTGTGTGTGTGTGTGTGTGTGTGTGTGTCAGTGTGTGTGTGTGTGTGTGTGCTCATGCGCTGAGGCTGCCTCACTAAGCCGTTTCTCCGCGCATTTATTTAGTTCTAGCAATAGGAATAAATCAAACCAACAATAAATAATATCATAGAGAAGAATATATTCCACTATACAGTAACTATATCCGCAGCGATCGGTTGAGTTCTTATTTATTTAGTTTGCAGTGTGTGTGTGTGTGTAATGCTCACAATGCCTCATTGAGTCAGGACTATAAATGCAAAACGTAATTGTTAATGATACAAATATTGTCGTATTTATTATCATTATAATTATTTAATTCCACGGATGTCTGTAGTATCGGCAATCCCCAATCTGGAGGCGCCGACAGGGACCATCAAGCATCACATGGTTTTGATAGTCGTACAGTAACTAACGCTACCGATAAGGCCTGCAAGCACCACATAAGGCTGTCGTCGGACAGACAACTCAACGTTTCACCTTGATGCAGCGCACAGAGCATGTTTGGAAGCGCGTCTATTTTTCTCTCCAACCTATCTGGTATATCCAACCTTTACTGTGCTCAAGCGCATACCGTAGGCCAGAAAACAAATGCTCGCCAATCTGAACGTGAAATTACCTTGTTGGCTTTGTTATTACACTACCTTGGTTGCGCCGATGGCGCAAAGTTTCAATATTCAGTTGATCGTTTGGAAAGTGCAATGTTTATAATCTTTTTCTGAACCTGAGCTACACAATCTGACATGTGATTGCATTTCCAGGTGACCTGCCAGGACAAAAAGAGGGTTCCTATGGGTTTCCATAGTGCCAGGTCACTTGCTTTTTGCATGGCCAGTCACCTGCAAATGCTATCATGTGTCGTAGCTCCGTTTGAAACAAGGCCACATGCAAACAGTGCTTGGATTATAAGCATTGCACTTCACAAACAATCGACTGAATGTTGCAACTTCACGGCATCTGCGCAAGTAAGGTACTGTAGCTTCATTACAAAGCCAACAAAGGAATTTCACATCTTTACATTACGTTGCGTCCAATTGTCCAGCATTCGTTTTCTGGCCTATGGTAGGGAGGTCAAATGTTCTGCAGTAATGTAATCGAATGGGAGCTCTGCCCCCACAATGCTGTTCATGACACAGTTTCGGCTCCTTCCATTTTCAGGACCATTTCACTGACAAAAAGCCAAAGTCCCAGACGATACTTTCAATTGGTAGAACAAACAACCACTCAAACTGTAGTCAACCCCTGTGCCACACAATGGCGTTTGTTGGTTGATGATTTGTGGGCGAAAATGCCTGTCAAAATGGTGTCAGCGTTTTTCATTCAAATGGCTACTCCTCTTAAATAGGAGCCGACAACAAGGTTCTTCCATTTAAACGTTGCCCCAAGTCTCGACTACAACCACCTTGAATCGGATTTATCTTTCCGTTTGGGACTTTTGAGTTTTTAATCAAAAGGCGATGGGTGCACTATATCACCTATCAGGAATTCAATGTGGCCAACCCGGCGCAAGCGGTCTCTACTATTTAAAATCATATTTTCCATGGTCGATTATAATAGATTATTACATGGCGTTTTCACATTTGCCGAAATGCTTGCTTGTGATTGGTCAATAGCGCTTGTCAGAGGTCTGATATTACTCGATAATGGACCTCTGTGGAACAATAATGACCGCTGTGCGCAGCTGTGCGCAATCAAGGCCACTGACACACTGCATCAGTGCAGCCAATCAGACACACCTGCTGGCTGCACTGACTGTGTGTGACGATGACAGCGGAGCCAGAACAGAACTGCGTCTGCATTTGATCTCGTCTTGTCGATGTAAAATGAATTAGGTATATTGTTAGTAAGTTAGCCATGTAATAAGCGGGATAATGTATAGCTATACTCGATCATTTTCGCAAAATAATTGACCTTCACTGACGTTTAAAACACCTCGGCGAGGCGCCTCGGTATTTTAAACTCCGTGTCGGTCAATTATTTTGCAACAATGACCTCGTAGCTATACATTATCCCTTACTTATAGCTTGGTCAGCTTGGTCAAGTGATTACAGGAGGTTATTATTATTTTGTTATTTTGCCACTAAAAACTAACGTTTTCGATTTTTATCATATTGTAGAGACCACCTCACTGAGATGGAATATTAAATGAAAAAAGATATTTTCGGTAAATGCAGAAATATGTCTGACCCCCCTACTCTGGTGTTTTCACCCGACCTCGTCCTATGAGTTTGACCGTAGTAAAGGTTGGGTATACCAGCTATCTCAAGCATGCTGTCTGCCACCAGCCACCCACCACCAGCCACCCACCACCCACCACCCACCACAGCTGTGATCAAGACCCTGGTCCTCACAATGACATCAGTGCATACTATGGCTGCATGCCAATGTGATGAGACGCCTTGGCTCGCTGGTGGGTGTGGCATACTGAAGTAGGTTCATGGCACCAAAAGGGGTGGAGTGAGGTTCCGGTAGCGACGAGCGTGCCACATGAGTAGCAGGCAGCAATATGATCTGAGCTGACTCTTTTTTTTTGTTTTTTTGTATGAGTCGACTTACTATTTTCTTCTAGCGGTTCCTGGTGTCTCTATAAGAGACAGTGGCACCGGGCTGCTGCCAGAACAGACAAGTCTGACAGACAGACCGACACTGACCATCACAGAGGAGGTTCAGCCACTGGATTTAAACAGAGCTATACCACTAACTTACACCAGAGAGATCATGGGACTCCTCAGTGTTGAAGAACTGGTAAGTGATTCTATAGGGGCCTCTCTCTAGCGGTTGTGTGGAGACTGAATCCAACATGAATTCAGTTTAGATTGAGACGATGTGATACACAATCTGATGTGACATCAGCAATATTAATCTTGGGGGGGAAGTGTATTGCCATGTTGTCTATGGTGATGATGAAGATGATGATGATGATGATGGTGATGATGATGATGATGATGATGTTGAATATTTTGATGATGATCAGGGACAGCAGCATCATGAGAACCAGGAGGTAGAGCTCTGTTAACTCTGAACATATAGTTGTCACGATGAGATGACCGACACGTTAGGTCAGAAATAACAGTATCTGCTCTAACCTTTTGAAACTTAAAATCTAAATTCTAAATGTCATTTCAATTTATATAATGCAGTGCAATCAGAAAATGCCTCCCTTTTTACAGAAATCATTCTTGAGGCCGGTTGGCGGGTGGATGTTGGATGTATAGCCTGGGGGCCACCAGTTGTCTATCAACCTATTTTAACTCTCTGGTTTGGTTTATATCAGACCGATATATATCAGAGTTTGAATCGTACATCGAATTGGATCTGTTGTTGTTCGACTGGAACCAAGTGCTTTTCAATGGACAGAGAAAGCAGCTTGTGGCACATTTTTTTTTTTTTATCTTTTTCCCCCTCCTTTTTCCTCCGATTTCTCCCATCCCAATGGTAGTCGTTATGCCAATTCCCAATCCCCTTCCTGGTCGCTGCGCACTTACCCCCCACAGTCGGTCTGGGAGAGTGGAGGCTATCACGTGCTTCCTTCGACACACGTCTAGCCAATCAACAGCTTCTTTTCACCTGGCAGCGCGGACTCTCACTGAGAGGGTGTAACGTGTGGAAGGATCACACTACCCCCCTTAGATCCTATCCGCGCTTAGCAGGCGCCCCGACCGAACTGTAGGAGTCGCTGTTTACAACGACCCGGACCCACCCCTCCAGCTTTCCCACCCTCTAATACTGCCAATTGTATTAGTGTGAACGGCCAGCTAAGCTGGTCACAACACCGGGAGCTGGATTCGAACAGGCGAATCCAGCGTCTCCGGCGTTGGTGGCTTGTGGCACATTCTAACAACCACTGGTACAATAGGAAAAAGTGTCTTTGAGTTGCTATGAAGTGTCTCTTTATCAACAACTACAAACATTTAGACTGATGATTTACCAACAGTGGACATATCACTGCCCTCAATTTAGCTCTGCGGTTTTTGATGAAGTTCGAAATCTAACAGCAACTGAAGGAAGCTCCTAGTTGTGTCCTATATTGTTAGGTTACCTTGTTTTCTGCTTTGCTCAATGGCACAATGGCAGGCACAAGTGTAAGCCAATGTGTCTTACCGACCGTTAGCAATGTGTCGTCCGTTCTTAGAGGATGATAGTCGACTAAACAAAACAAATTATTAGTTGACTAATAGTAATAAGATAGGGTTTTGTTTACCATTCAATGAGTTGATTTAATTGTGAATCTTTATAACTGCGCTCTCCACTTGACTGTCTGCCAGCAAATGAATACACTTGTGCAGAATGATCATTGTAGGGCAAGTGTTTGAGATCAATGCATACGGAATTTTTGTTTTGACACTAGAGATGTGCTCACTGCTCAGGCCTTTTCCAGGAAATGAATCATGCAGCATGGAGAGAAAAGAATGAATCAGCGAAACAAGCAGTAGTTCACCTACTCAACACCCAGACAAGTGTTTAGTCCTGTCATTTATTATTTCAAGGCAGCCCTGCACTGCTCAAGGGCACAAATGTTGGGGATGTTAAAGGTTCCCGATGCCTTAAAGGAACACAAGAACATTTTGGGGAAATGCTCTTGTTTACCATCATCCCTCAGAATCAGATGAGAAGATTGATATAATTGAATTTCATCTCTGTGTGTCAGGTTTGGAGTTGTATTATAGGCTAGCTGCTCCCTACTGCTTCCAGTCCTTGTGCTAAGCTAGGCTAGCATGCATCTGGGCCTCTCTCTGGCCCTACTGGACACACAGAGATGAAACTAATATACATTTTCTTGACTGACGCTGGGGAAGATGGCAGATGAGTGTGTCTTCCAAAATGTTGGAGTGTTCCTTTAATGCCTCATTTGGAAGATTTTGACGGTCAAACCTTTAAGTAAATTCCCCTCCCCCTCCCAACAGGTGACAGGAAAGAGGTGGGAGGGAAAGCAGACAGACGACTTCTCAGGGGGCGTGTACGAGGCAGCTGTCAATCAAGAGCAGGATGGTCACAGGACACACAGAGAGCAGGTGGGCGGAGCCCTGTCGGAGGAGAGTGACAGTGGCAGCGAAGAGGTCAGCGTGGCGGCTCTCAACGTAAGACAACAATACATGAACATGGACATTATTTCATGTACTGTCTGAGTGTGAGAATAATTACTCTACATGTGAGATCTGTGACCAGAATATTTAAAACACACACACAAATTAACTTAACACAAATTACAAGACTTTGAAGCAATTAAAACAATAAACTCAATGTATGTCAGTTGATGATTGTTATACACCCAAAAGCGCTTGAAACTAACTCTTGAATATAATTACTGTATTTTTTTGCTAAGCTCTTTTCTTGTTGTTTAATTGTATGTTTGGTTCTCCATTAGATACATTTACCTAACATTTACAATATCACAACATGGCGTAGAACAATATGGCTGAAATGTAACCCATTATGTTGCTGTTCGTTCTCTCAGACGGACAACAGCGGCCGGCTGAAGCTGGAGACGGTGGACGACCTCTTCAACATCATGAAACTGAGGAAGAGGAGGAGGGAGAGGAAGGCCGCCGCCCACAAGAAAGAGCCAGAGGGTGAGATCATTGTAAGCTGCTGTTGTCTTTCTCTTTCTTTCTTTCTTTCTTTCTTTCTTTCTTTCTTTCTTTCTTTCTTTCTTTCTTTCTTTCTTTCTTTCTTTCTTTCTTTCTTTCTTTCTTTCTTTCTTTCTTTCTTTCTTTCTTTCTTTCTTTCTTTCTTTCTTTCTTTCTTTCTTTCTTTCTTTCTTTCTTTCTTTCTTTCTTTCTTTCTTTCTTTCTTTCTTTCTTTCTTTCTTTCTTTCTTTCTTTCTTTCTTTCTTTCTTTCTTTCTTTCTTTCTCTCTTTCTCTCTCTCTCTCTCATCTCATCTCATCTGACTTTCTCTCTGTCTTCTCTCACCCTCTGTCTTCTCTTAGTCAAATAGATGCATCAGCGGTGAATAAAAGTCTAAATTCAACTCAACGTCTCAGTAGTTCTGCTTCAGACTCACTCTGTGTCCTTGTCTCCTTCTCACCAGCCTGAGACGGTGGACGAGGAGCTGTTTCTGAACGCAGCCATGGAGAATAAGCTCCCCGTGGTGGACAAGTACCTGGCAGACGGAGGAGACCCCAACGTCGGAGACCATGTGAGTATAGCAGGATCATAGTGTACAAAGTGCATGTCATATAGTGTACAAAGTACATGTCATATAGTGTACAAAGTACATGTCATATAGTGTATACAGAACATGTCATATAGTGTACAAAGTACATGTCATATAGTGTACAAAGTACATGTCATATAGTGTACAAAGTACATGTCATATAGTGTACAAAGTACATGTCATATAGTGTACAAAGAACATGTCATATAGTGTACAAAGAACATGTCATATAGTGTACAAAGTACATGTCATATAGTGTACAAAGAACATGTCATATAGTGTACAAAGAACATGTCATATAGTGTACAAAGTACATGTCATATAGTGTACAAAGAACATGTCATATAGTGTACAAAGAACATGTCATATAGTGTACAAAGTACATGTCATATAGTGTACAAAGTACATGTCATATAGTGTACAAAGTACATGTCATATAGTGTACAAAGAACATGTCATATAGTGTACAAAGAACATGTCATATAGTGTACAAAGTACATGTCTGTCATATAGTGTACGGTATAGCAGGATCATAGTGTACAATGTTCACTAATTCACTTATACTTTGTAAGTTGAAAATTCACTAATAATTAATACATTTACAATTCACTAATAATTCACAAGTTGACAATTCCCTAATAATGAATAAGTTAACATTTCACTAATAATAGCTCCTTGTATGTTTCCTCTTCAGTTCCTGAGGACAGCGCTACACAAGGCTTCCTTCAGAGGAAACGTGGAGATCGTTAAGAGGCTGCTGGAGGCTGGAGCAGCTATAGACACCAAAGATAAGGTGAGGACTTATTCAGTCTGTTCTCGTCTCTCTTTCTTTATTAACACTTCCTTCTCTTTCCCTCCTGACTGTGTTATTCTCTCCATTCCTTGCCTTCACACACACACACACGCGCGCGCGCGCGCACGCACGCACGCGCACACACACACACACACACACACACACACACACACACACACACACACACACACACACACGCACGCGCACACACACACACACACACACACACACACGTCTAACAGTACTATGTGTGTTACAGCTGGATGCTACAGCAGTGCACTGGGCCTGTAGAGGAGGAAGCCTGCCGGCCTTGGAGCTGCTGCTCAATGAGGAGGCCAAGTTTACCTCCAGAGACAAGGTACTGTACATAAATTATACACACATATACATACTGTACTTAAATAATACACATATGTACATTTCAAAAGGTGAAGAATACATATGAATTGTATGTAGATGGTTTCAATGGAATTGTGTTGCTAGCTCGGACCCAAGTTTATTTCCTGTCGGCTGTTGATATTAGCCAAAGACTGCAACAGGAAGTAAACTTCAGTCCATTTAGAAAGTTTATGTTGTCAAGTTGAAACTGTCATAGACTTTATTCCCGCCTAAATTTGACAGAAATCACCTCTCCTCTCCTCTCCCCTCCGCTCCTCTCCTCTCCTCTCCTCTCCTCTCCTCTCCTCTCCTCTCCTCTCCTCTCCTCTCCTCTCCTCTCCTCTCCTCTCCTCTCCTCTCCTCTCCTCTCCTCTCCTCTCCTCTCTCCTCTCTCCTCTCCCCTCTTCTCTCCTCTCCTCTCCCATCTTCTCCACTCTCCTCCCCTCTCCTCTACTTTCCTCTCCTCTTTTTTCCCTCTCTACTCATCTCCTCTCCTCTCTTCTCCTTTCCTCTCCTCTCCTCTCCTCTCCTCTCCTCTCCTCTCCTCTCCTCTCCTCTCCTCTCCTCTCCTCTCCTCTCCTCTCCTCTCCTCTCCTCTCCTCTCCTCTCCTCTCCTCTCCTCTCCTCTCCTCTCATTCAGGTCAGTGTATAAATATAAAGATACGTGGCTATAGTAAGCACCAACAGTTTAACACTAAGCTCTGTCCCCTCTCAGCTGCGCAGCACTCCTCTCCTATTCCGCCACCTAGTGGATTTAGGTACCAGCTTTGAGCACCTTAAGGTCTCCTCTGAACAACTAAAGCCAAACCATTTTGCTCTTATATTGATAAAAGGTATGGGAAATTAAAAGGATTATATATTATATTATATATTATATATTATATATAGGCAGTATTTTCTGGCAATGTAGATGGACAGGTTTTTTATAACTAACACAATTTTCTCCACTTCATTTTTCATTTCATATAGCCAACAATATTGTCCAAATTCCTATCCCTTCTACCAAAATGGTCATTTCATTGATTATTAAAAGGTACTTATTTCTGTCCTTGCAGGATGGGAAGACCCCCATGGAGACCCTGTACTCCTGGCAGAGTGGAGCCAAGAGCCTCCTGTGTAACTTCAGCGAGGCCAAAAGTGTCAAGTAGAACACATTGGAATCCATTAGAACCAGGAATAGATCTATGAGGATCTGCTGGCACAGTGGTGTGTGTCTGCACTGCCCAGAGTCTGTGGTGAGGTGCAGGGTGCAAAAACACATGACATGAAAGATACAAATTAAAACCAAATCCCGGAGTTGGATAGATGCAACACACACATGCTACCATCTTTGACAAGGTGTTGTGTGCTGAAGACAAGTAGACATAGTGGGGAGACAATGAAATCATAGGGAAGATATGGATTTTTACATGGTTTCAAAACTGTAGGCAGGAATAATGCATATTCCCTAAATTAGGTTATTTCTCAAGCACATGGCTGGTTTGTATTTAGCCGTCAACGTGTTTTTTCCAATTATTTCAAACCATTATGAATACTATAGAACATCCTCCATCCAGGAGAGAAGCAAGGATTCAGCACAGAGAGCTCCAAGGGAAGGATCTGACGGCGTATTGATGGATAATGTGAATTAATTAAACTAATCCGATTGTCAATATTAATGTGACTAGCACTGATAGATTTATTGATCACCAAATATTGCTGGACAATGTCTGGGTGGAAACTTCAAAGGTTCTTTTGTTTTCTGTTTTGAAATCAATGATTATTTATTTATGAATTATCAAGTGTGATCATTGCTTTGTTGGTTTATTGATTGGTTCATTACTACGGACAATGATTAATTGATGTGGTTTGTTTAACAAACAGGGTAACGAGAAGGATATAGTGAGATCAGACCTGGATCAATCATTAAATTAAACAATTTAATTTATTTGGATCGCTTGCTTTAGTCTGCCCAGAGCACATGCCTTGGTTTGCAACTTTGGGGCAATCCTAAAGTATTCTTTCAATTAATCAATAGAAGTGATTGAATCAACCTCAAATAGTAATGTGACCCAGGAAAGATTGTGGTAGTGATGGGTTTTTTAACTGAAGAGTATATGGTTCAGAAGAGTTTAACTAATTACTGGTTTCTCAGTACTCTAGTTAGGCTACAATCGTTAGAAACACAGCACAGAAATGGAAGATGAATGGATTTGAAAGTCACTGTTGGTTTAGAGAACGTTTTGAACAGAGGGTAATTATTTAATTTATTTTAAAATATGCTTCATGAACTGAGATAATTTTCTTGTAGATTTTTTTTTATTATTGTGAAATATATCTGTACATTTTGCTTTTTATTTATGGTTTGAGTCAATAAAACCTGTTTTGAATTTTATTTTGTCTCTTGTTTTTCGAGGTATAGTAAGCCATGTGAAATCAGAACAGTTTACAGCATCTTGTAATTTAACAGTGTTAAAGCTGCTTTTTTTGGGTATACTTTGGGGTACTTCGGGGTACTTTAGGGTATTTTCTGGTACTTTGTGGTGATTAGTAGGGCTGCAGCACCCTCTCAATTATTGCAAAAAAAGATATATATATATATATAATTTTTTTTTTTATGTTTTTTTTTTTTTATGACAGTATTTATATATTTGTATATACTGTAACTGTATAACTGTAACACTGTATATTATAAGTTTATCCTGCTCAAAGCACTTCACCATTTTAATATTGTGTGTATTGAGCCGTACTGTATTGTAGCCATTCTCCAATCTGTTAAATAAAGTTTTCATTCATTCATTACACTACTGTATGTACACAATCATACGTGTAAAACCGAGTAGATTTTCGAGTGATGACACACTGTCACAGACTGATTGAATGACAGGTGAAACAACTAATTGTATTCACCTCCCGTCTCCCGCCCTTCCCACGCGCCACGAACCACTGAGCTACTGTGATACAGTGCTTGCGCAGTCAGTCGATTTTAGCTAGTAGTCAGACTTTGCTAGCACAGAATGTCTCACTCGCAGAAAAGAAAAATATCAGATTTATTTTCTAAACGTCCCGCCGGTCCCAGTGACAGTCCCACTAAATCTGATAAACGTCAGAGAGAGACAGAGACGACAGGTTCAGCCTCAGCATCAGGTATTGAAGAGTTAACTGAGTCTGTTCCCCTATACCCCCCCTCGGGCGCCAGGGGCTTCCACTGAGGGGTGATGCAAATAGGGATGGGGTGTTATGGCAGCTCATGATGGAAAGAGTGCGCACCGAGTCTGATCCCGAGTTGAAGAATTGGCTCCAAAAGAGAGACAACTGGATGTCCAACAACATCCAAAACGAAATCTTACAGCTGTTTGCCCATGATATTCAGCGACAAATTAGAGGCAAAGCATCCAAAAGCCCATTCTTTGGCTTGAGCGCTGACGGAACCACTGATGTCACTCACTGGAAAAGAACAATTCTCGTGTAATATACAGTTCGCCGATGACAACTTGGAAGCTCAGAACTTCTTTTGGGGTTTTTACAATGCCCGGCCCAGACACAACAGCCGAGACGCTGTTTTTGTGTATAAAATACTTTTACGCCTCGACCTGCCCATGGAGAGGCTGATAGGATACTGTTTTGACGGGGCCAGCAACATGTCTGGGGGGTACAGGCTAGACATGGGGTTCCCAAACTTTTCAGGCCGCGACCCAAAAAAAACGGTGTTAGAGAGCCGTGACCCCCACTATTATAGGAGGTTAAATTATTTTTTTAAATTTAAACGGAAATGTATGGTTGAAACATGCAAACGTTCAAACGCACACACACTAATAAGCATTGGAGGCTTTTAACCAGGGCCGGACTGGGGAAATCATTCAGGCCAGGAAATATAGCCCCAGTCAGGCCACTTTTTAAGCAGGGGGTCTGGGGGTCCCCCACCAGGATTTTTTTTGTTACAAAGACTTCATTTCCTGCATTCTGGTGCAGGAATTTTTTTTATTTGTACCCTTTAAATTCCAGTGTTTGTGATGGCATCACAAATTATTGTTAAAAAACAGGCTAGCATATGTATGATTAGCAACAACACAGAGTTTTATGGATTTTCTGTTTTTTGATAAATACAATATTTTATTCAACTTCAGCCCTGATCATAACACCACATATTCATTTTATAATTCTAACCCTTTAAATGCCAGTGTGTGTGATGGCATATATTTGCAATATATCAAATGCAAAGTAAATTTTTCTGGGGGGGATTATTACAGGTTAGCTAGTGATCTTCTGGTTGTTCCCCACCTAGGTTGTCTAACTATTGCGCTGGTGCAACTAGAAACACTGGCCTGGCCTGATTCTAAGTTCAGTGGCCTGACCGCAAAAAAAAAAAATTACATTTTTATTTTTTTATCATCTGGCGACCCCCCAGCACCCCCTACCGATTTAAAGTTCCAACGTGGCTGGGTGTAACGGTACACAAAAACCACGGCACGGTACGTACCTCGGTTTTGAAGTCAAGGTTCGGTACGGTTTTCGGTACAGTGGGGGAAAGTTTGGCTTTCCATGTTCCACTCAGGAGTGATGTAGTGTGCAGTAGCTAATTGTACGTGTAGGGCTGTCAACGAATATTTTATATTGAAATTAATAATAGACTTGTACATTTTTTTTTTATAATAATAATAATTATATTAGATTGTGAAAAAAACAGCCCCCGGTGGGCGGTCGTTAGTGGTTAACATACCGTTGTATTAGTTCGGTACACTACACAGCCGTTCGGTACGGTATGGTACACACTGAAACTTGTTCGGTACGGATACGTGTACCTTTACACCCCTAATGTCTGTGTAATACCACATTACCTCACTGTAATATATACATGTCTGTGTAATACCACATTACCTCACTGTAATATATACATGTCTGTGTAATACTACATTACATCACTGTAATATATACATGTCTGTGTAATACTACATTACCTCACTGTAATATATACATGTCTGTGTAATACCACATTACCTCACTGTAATATATACATGTCTGTGTAATACTACATTACCTCACTGTAATATATACATGTCTGTGTAATACTACCTTACCTCACTATAATATATACATGTCTGTGTAATACCACATTACCTCACTGTAATATATACATGTCTGTGTAATACCACATCACCTCACTGTAATATATACATGTCTGTGTAATACTACATTACCTCACTGTAATATATACATGTCTGTGTAATACCACATTACCTCACTGTAATATATACATGTCTGTGTAATACTACATTACCTCACTATAAAAATATATACATGTCTGTGTAATACTACATTACCTCACTGTAATATATACATGTCTGTGTAATACTACATTACCTCACTGTAATATATACATGTCTGTGCAATACCACATCTACCTCACTATAATATATACATGTCTGTGTAATACTACATTACCTCACTGTAATATATACATGTCTGTGTAATACCACATTACCTCACTGTAATATATACATGTCTGTGTAATACTACATTACCTCACTGTAATATATACATGTCTGTGTAATACTACATTACCTCACTGTAATATATACATGTCTGTGTAATACTACATTACCTCACTGTAATATATACATGTCTGTGTAATACTACATTACCTCACTATATTTTATACATGTCTGTGTAATACCACATTACCTCACTGTAATATATACATGTGCAATACTACATTACCTCACTGTAATATATACATGTCTGTGTAATACTACATTACCTCACTATATTATATACATGTCTGTGTAATACTACATTACCTCACTGTATTATATACATGTGCAATACTACATTACCTCACTGTAATATATACATGTCTGTGTAATACTACATTACCTCACTGTAATATATACATGTCTGTGTAATACTACATGACCTCACTGTAATATATACATGTCTGTGCAATACTACATTACCTCACTATATTATATACATGTCTGTGTAATACCACATTACCTCACTGTAATATATACATGTGCAATACTACATTACCTCACTGTAATATATACATGTCTGTGTAATACTACATTACCTCACTATATTATATACATGTCTGTGTAATACTACATTACCTCACTGTATTATATACATGTGCAATACTACATTACCTCACTGTAATATATACATGTCTGTGTAATACTACATTACCTCACTATAATATATACATGTCTGTGTAATACTACATTATCTCACTGTAATATATACATGTCTGTGTAATACTACATGACCTCACTGTAATATATACATGTCTGTGTAATACCACATGACCTCACTGTAATATATACATGTCTGTGTAATACCACATTATCTCACTGTAATATATACATGTCTGTGTAATACTACATTACCTCACTATAATATATACATGTCTGTGTAATACCACATCTACCTCACTATAATATATACATGTCTGTGCAATACGACAGATGTTTGGGACATGTGCAATAATGTCATTGACTACTAAGGTGCAATATCTTTTTCTCTACTGTATGATACAATTATATAGTATATAGAAGTATAATATAGAGTAATACATGATTAATATAGTAATACATACAGTATATAGATAAATGTGTGTATAAATGAATGAACCTCAGTAAATATGCAATTTAACTGACAGATACACAAAAGTTATTAATTTATGTTAATGTAATTGTGTTGATGTTTTCATTTCTGCAAAATAAGTATGTACATTTTGTTTGGTTTGGTAAACATCGCGCTATGAACAGTCTATCAGTGTACTGTATGTGTGTAGGGGCAGGTACAATACGAGTTTTCTTCTTCCTGTTCCTTTCGGTCATGGAATTTAGTGGATCATATTAAGTGAACTATATGTACTGAAGACACTGTTGGACTGTAACAATTCCATGTATGAATGATAACAATAAAAAAATATTTGCAATGCTGTTTAAAAAATTAAAAAATTATGTTCTTGTGAATAAGTGCATGTGTAGCAGAGTGTGGGTACACTAATGTATGTGTGGTAGTGTGTGTATGTGTACACTAATGTATGTATGTTAGTGTGTGTATGGGTACACTAATGTATGTATGTTAGTGAGTGTATTGGTACACTAATGTATGTATGGTAGTGAGTGTATGGGTACACTAATGTATGTATGTTAGTGAGTGTATTGGTACACTAATGTATGTATGTTAGTGTGTGTATAGGTACATGGAATGTGTTGTGTGGTAGTGTGTATAATTTGTTAGGTGCTGCATAAACACTTTTCGTTGTACTGTGTTACAGTGCAACGACAATAAAGCTTTCTACTTCTACTCTACTACACAGGGAATGGCACCCCTAACCACAGGGAATGGCACCCCTAACCACAGGGAATGGCACCCCTAACCACAGGGAATGGAACCCCTAACCACAGGGAATGGCACCCCTAACCACAGGGAATGGCACCCCTAACTACAGGGAATGGAGGCAGCCATCTTTATGCACTTTGTCCATCAGTAGTTTGAGCTCAGAGTTTCTAGAGCAGTGGTGCCCAACCAGTCGATCGCGATCGACAGGTAGATCGCGGGCTGATTTCAAGTAGATCTTGATTAATAAAATTCGATTATTAAAAAAAAAGAAAAAAAAAGTTTTTGCTAAGTCAACTCTTCCTCTCCTTGTTAACTACAACAAGCAATGCTGTTTGTTATTTAAGATGAGGTCGGACTCGGCACTGACAGATTTGTGTTCATTATGCTGCTTTTATAAAGCCTCAAATGACGGCTTACAATATACAATTTTGGCTGGTAGCTCTCGGGCTAGGTGGTAAATAAAAAAGTAGATCTTGGTTCAAAAAAGGTTGGGCACCCCTGTTCAATCTAGAGAATCAGATTCAGTATCAGTTAGTATAATGAACGTGGTTTGTAAGGTTCTGATTCTGACATATTAGGAGCCATTCTTTAATGTTGCTTTAGAGATGAATTACTTTAATTCTTAAACAATCAAACATCCAACTATCACCAAACATAAGAGAACATGAATAGAAACATTTTAAGAAAAGGGTCACAAAAAAAAAGATCACCATATACTGAAAACACAAAATTAGGTATATAAAGATAATTGGTCCTGTTGAATGTGGTGTGGTAGTGAGTGTGGGTACACTGGTACATACATTAGTATGTAGCACCTCTAGCTCCCTGACCTCCTCCTCCTCCACACCCCTACCCGTCACGTCAGGTCTGCTGACACCAACCCCTTACTTCCCATCAGGACCAAGCTCCAGACCTGGGGCAACAGGGCCTTTGCAGCAGCTGCCCCCTCCCTCTGGAATGCCCTCCCCTCACATCAGCAACACCCTACCGTCCTTTAAATCAGCCTAAAAAACAAACCCTGCCAACACCCTACAGAACAAAATCAGTCTCCCTTCCACTGTCTGTGGAGCAGCTCCAGACTTTATACCTGATGACGTCACAAGTTGAGTCTTACTTCTCTGGTTTCTGGCTTTGGGGGAGAGTAGCACATGTTCACAAATATTGATTGAACTTTCCTAGAAATAACATATTGGAATTCTTGATTTGGGTGACGTTCCCCTATCAATCACCTGTTCCCAAACAATGTGATGCATGTAAATACTTCACCTTCAAAGCCCTCAACAACCTGCCACCTCTACCTCTCTGACCTCCTCCTCCATCACCTCTACCTCTCTGACCTCCTCCTCCACCTCCTCTACCTCTCTGACCTCCTCCTCCACCTCTACCTCTCTGACCTCATGCTCCACCTCTCTGACCTCCTCCATCACCTCTACCTCTCTGACCTCCTCCACCTCTCTGACCTCCTCCTCCACCTCTCTGACCTCCTCCTCCACCTCTCTGACCTCCACCTCTACCTCTCTGACCTCCTCCTCCATCACCTCTACCTCTCTAACCTCCTCCTCCTCCTCCTCTACCTCTCTGACCTCCATCACCTCCACCTCTCTGACCTCCTCCTCCTCCTCCTCTACCTCTCTGACCTCATCCACCTCTCTAACCTCCTCCTTCTCCACCTCTACCTCTCTGACCTCCTCCACTACCTCAGCCTCAAAACCCACCTGCCAACACCCTAATGTTCTTTAAATCAACCTAAAAGAAACCTGCCAACACCATAATGTTCTTTAAAACAGCCTCAAAACCACCTGCCAACACCCTACTGTTCTTTAAATCAACCTAAAAGAAACCTGCCAACACCCTACTGTTCTTTAAAACAACCTAAAAGAAACCTGCCAACACCCTACTGTTCTTTAAATCAACCTCAAAGAAACCTGCCAACACCCTACTGTTCTTTAAAACAGCCTCAAAACCCACCTGCCAACACCATACTGTTGTTTAAATCAACCTAAAAGAAACCTGCCAACAACGTACTGTTCTTTAAATCAGGCTCAAACCCACCTGCCAACACCGTGCTGTTCTTTAAATCAGGCTCAAACCCACCTGCCAACACCGTACTGTTCTTTAAATCAGGCTCAAACCCACCTGCCAACACCGTACTGTTCTTTAAATCAGCCTCAAATCGACATTTTCACAAATTTAGCTTTTGACCCAGTTGTATTATCCCATTCTGTAAAGCGTCTTTGAGCACTGTGAAAAGCACAAATCGAATGTATTATTAATAATCATATCAATATTATTATTATTAATGCTATTGTTGATGTTATTATTATTATTAGTAATATAGATACGACTATTAATAATAATACACATATTCATACATTATTAATAATCATAATAATAATAATTATGTTACCACCCGCTGTCTTCACTTCCTCTTTCTCTCCTACTGCTTCCTCCCCTGTCTTTCATTGTCCAGGTCATACAGTCCAACTTACACCATACTCCTCTCACTCCGCCGCCAACCATCTGCCTTGTTGTCAAATCACTGCTTCAGTCGGTCTGACTGACTCGGCGGAGGGTCAGCGGCTTCCCGTCTCCAGAAGTCCAGAAGAGCGGATACAGTTTCTCATAGAATGGGCAGCGACTGAAGCTGTAGATGTTGGCTCCAGTGTCTGCGTTGTAAAAGGAGACATATCTGGCCTCATAATCCACAAACACCCCTAGTGTCTGAAGCGTCTCTGTCAGGGAGAGGGGGACAGGAGGGTCAGCACGAGCTTTATACACACCTCTGTACAATCCCACAGACCAGACCCCTCTGTCAGGATTAAACAGGATGACGTTCTTCCTGTTAATGGACTCTGTGGCGACGCCTATCCCCCAGGTGTTTCCCGTCACCTCGACCTCATAGTAAAATCTCCCAGAGTCGAACCCTTCCTTCCCCAGGACAAACAGCTTGTGCTCAAATCTTTTGGGATTACAGGAGAGAGCCTGTTGGGCGTCTCTCCATCTCACTTGTCTGCGGTCCTCAGAGAGAAGGAGTTGAGGATGATTAGTGTCTGGGTCCAGAGACACGTCCACAGCATACTGTCTGTGTCTCACTGTGTTCAATCTGAACTGATCCTCTGACAGACTGGAACTGAGACTGGAACTGGCCATAACTGTGAACAAAGAAAAACAAATGATAGATACAGTATAGCTGCCAGCAACCATTCACTGTGTCCAAACACATAGGGCTCTATTTTAGTGAAGTGCAAGGCATGCGCTGGCTGTTTGGGCCCAAGGTAACATGGTGGTTCGAAGGGAACAGCTTTTCTGTAAGTGTTATTTCTGAATGTGTGAAGACTGTCTGTATTACACACAGAGGGAACTGCCTGACCACTTTCAAACTAAGTACAGAATAAAAAATACTTCCAAATAAACTTTCATGATTATGAATATGTAGGCTACATGTCAAAAGGGCAATACATTTTGTTAATGTAATCTACTTGCACATATGTATGTTATATAGCCTAGTACTATTCTTACTGGATTAAACATTAAAGTAAATCCTTCAACTGAATGCAGCCTTTTAATCGTATAATCACAACAAGCTATTTCACTTTTACACTTGTGGTTATTGAAATCGTGCATGGATCAGCATCGTGAAAACATCATGGAAATCATCATCTATGAGCACAATACACTAGAAGAGAGAGGCACTTGTGAGGACAGTGACTACAATAAATACCTCTCGTTCTAGTGGAAATCTGATTGAGAGTAGTAGGCCTATATATTGATTGATTGTTTGAAAACTTTATTAACAGATTGCAGAATGGGTACAATACAAAATAACTGCTAAGAGGATGCAGACCAGAAAAACCATGACACTCCCCTGACTAAAAGTATGATGGGGCTCTATGGAGAAACCATGACACTCCCCTGACTAAAAGTATAATGGGGCTCTATGGAGAAACCATGACACTCCCCTGACTAAAAGTATAATGGGGCTCTATGAAGAAACCATGACACTCCCCTGACTAAACGTATAATGGGGCTCTATGGAGAAACCATGACACTCCCCTGACTAAGCGTATAATGGGGCTCTATGGCGAAACCATGACACTCCCCTGACTAAAAGTATAATGGGGCTCCATGGAGAAACCATGACACTCCCCTGACTAAACGTATAATGGGGCTCTATGGAGAAACCATGACACTCCCCTGACTAAAAGTATAATGGGGCTCTATGGAGAAACCATGACACTCCCCTGACTAAAAGTATAATGGGGCTCTATGGAGAAACCATGACACTCCCCTGACTAAAAGTATAATGGGGCTCTATGGAGAAACCATGACACTCCCCTGACTAAAAGTATAATGGGGCTCTATGGAGAAACCATGACACTCCCCAGACTATAAGTATAATGGAGCTCTATGGAGAAACCATGATACTCCCCTGACTATAAGTATAATGGGGCTCTATGGAGAAACCATGACACACTCCCCTGACTAAAAGTATAATGGGGCTCTATGGAGAAACCATGACACTCCCCTGACTAAAAGTATAATGGGGCTCTATGGAGAAACCATGACACTCCCCTGACTAAAAGTATAATGGGGCTCTATGGAGAAACCATGACACACTCCCCTGACTAAAAGTATAATGGGGCTCTATGGAGAAACCATGACACACTCCCCTGACTAAAAATATAATGGGGCTCTATGGAGAAACCATGACACACTCCCCTGACTAAAAGTATAATGGGGCTCTATGGAGAAACCATGACGCTTTCTGACTAAAAGTTGTTTCAAATGAAAACGGCTGGATGTCATTTTGCCAAACCAGCATGGCTGTGAGAGTCTTTAAGCGTTTACATATCTAGCTTTGGCATGGATTGATTGTTTAGGGATAAACCGGATGAACAAAAATTAGGGATTTCAATAGGTGTAGGGTCTATATGGAACACATACAGGAAAACACATGATCTATTCATTCATAAATGAATGACGTGGCTTAATATTGGATGTCTTTGTCCTCGGTGGAAGTTATTCCTATATACCAGGCGCATGTTGTTCTGATTGGCCATAATGACGTCAGGCACCACTCCCTGTAATCATGTCTCCCTCCTGCTCCATAATGACGTCAGGCACCACTCCCTGTAATCATGTCTCCCTCCTGCTCCATAATGACGTCAGGCACCACTCCCTGTAATCATGTCTCCCTCCTGCTCCATAATGACGTCAGGCACCACTCCCTGTAATCATGTCTCCCTCCTGCTCCATAATGACGTCAGGCACCACTCCCTGTAATCATGTCTCCCTCCTGCTCCATAATGACGTCAGGCACCACTCCCTGTAATCATGTCTCCCTCCTGCTCCATAATGACGTCAGGCACCACTCCCTGTGATCATGTCTCCCTCTTGCTCCAGCCCCACAGAGGCGCTTGTCTCACCAAATAGTTACAATAAGTTGGACACAGTGCAAATAAAGTTAAACGTAAACGTATGAGGTCAAAATGAACAAGAATACACTCATTCCTGCTAGTATGGTACCATCAAAGTGTATGCCATTAAATATAATATGGACAGAGGTTTGGTTTGGGTGTGTAACGTGTGTTACTGTAAAGGCGTATAAAAGTCTATTGGATCATGTCTCCAGCACCCCCCACAACCGTAGCTACAACCACTTATGTCAAGGCTTTCATCCACATTCATTAATTTATATCCCCCCGCTCTCTCTCCCATGATTTCAGAATACCGGAAGTGTTGCGGTGGTCTATTGTAGTGGCGTGATTTTTTCCCGTAGCCTATGTTTGCGAAGACACTCTCTGATTGGCTAGCCGCGTACAGCGATTGATTGAATTTAATTGATTGATTGAATTGATTGATTGATTGATTGAAAAGTTTATTAACAGATTGCAGAATGGGTACACTACAGTACAGCTCAAAACATACAATTGTTAAGGGGATGCAGACCAGAGAAAGACTTTCTTCTTGTTTACATCAGGGTCCCCCATTTTCAATTCATCATATGACACACACGACATACAGATAGACAGTACTGCTACATCTATACATTTATGACATACCAGATTTGCAAATACAGTACTGTTTGTGATACTAAAAAAATCCAGAAAGAGTGTATATACATTTGACATAGAAGCTGTACATTGGAGGAGGTTGGGTAGGTGGGGTGGGGTTGGGTGGGGCTGTACATTGGAGGTGGGGACACACACACACACACTGTACACTGTACATTGGAATACTGACATACATTTGACATAGAAACTGTACATTGGAGGAGGTTGGGTAGGTGGGGTGGGGTTGGGTGGGGCTGTACATTGGAGGTGGGGGGGGGGGGCACTGTACATTGGAATACTAACAAGGCCATACTAGGTCTTTACTGTACAACTGGGTTAGGACATTTGTAGGGGCCAGTTTCGAATTGCAGTCTCCCGTAGGTGTTCTTTGAGAGTGTTTTTGAAAGTGGGTAGTGATTCACATTCCTTTACAGCTTTGGGTAGGGCGTTCCACATTGATGTGGCATAATTGCTAAACGTGTTTAGTCCCTTGTTTGAGCCGAATCTGGGTTTTACATGATTTGTGGAGCTCCCTCTGGTGTTGTGATCGTGGTATTCACTGACCTTTGGGAAGTATTTTGACATGTACATGGGTACATTGGTCGTGTAGTGTATCTTGTAGACCAGGCCCATTGCAGGTTGCTGTACTCTGTCGTCTACTCTAAGCCATCCTAGGTTGGCAAAGTGGGCAGGGGTGAGGTGGGTTCTAGGAGTCAGGTCAAGCAGTAGTCTGACTAGTTTGTTTTGAGATGTTTGTAATTTGGTTTTTAGTGCCTTTGAGGTGATTTGGTACCATGAGGTGCAAGCATAGTCGTAGTACCCTTGAATGAGTGCTCCTGCCAGAGTCTTCATGGTATTCTTGTTTACCAGAGAGGAGATCCGGTACAAGAATCGAGTTCGTTGGTTGACCTTTTTTATTACATTGGATGCCATTTTGTCACAGGAAAGATTAGCCTCTATGATGGAACCCAGGTAGGTAATTTCATCTTTCCTTGTGACAATATTGTCACCCACTGTAACTGAGAAGCCGTCGGTCTTGCTGAGTTTGTTATTTGAACCGAAGAGAATGGACTCTGTTTTGCCCATGTGTAATGATAGTTTGTTGTCGGCGAGCCATATGCAGATTTTGCCTAGTTCCGAGCTGAGGGTTTTTTCAACCTGTAACTTGTTCTTGTCAGAGACCAGCAGGGCTGAGTCATCCGCAAACAGGAACAAGTTGCAGTCACAAGCTGACGACATGTCATTTGCATAAATTAGGAACAGTAGCGGTCCTAGTATGCTTCCTTGTGGAACACCACAGTTCACTGTGAGGGGGGGGGGTAGGGTACCGTTTACCTCCACCATCTGTTCTCTCCCCTCCAGGTAGGATTGTATCCAGCTCACTGATAAACTATCAAAACCAATTGCTTTTAGCTTGTCAATCAGAATGGTGTGATTGACAGTGTCGAAGGCCTTTTGTAGGTCTAGCATGACCATGCCGCAGTATTTGCCTGTGTCCACCTCTTGCTTGATGTGGTCGTTCAAATAGAGAAGGCATGTGTCAGTGGAGTGGGATGTTCTGAAGCCAGATTGGAATTCGTAGATTAGATTTTTTTCCGCAAGGTACTTTTCGACCTGTTCGTATACTATTTTTTCCATGACTTTCGAGGTGGATGTAAGGATAGAAACAGGGCGGTAGTTGCCTGGGTCTAATTTGCTGACCTTTTCGTGCAGGGGTGTTACTCTCGCAATTTTGAAGTCCTTGGGGACGTGTCCCTGTTTTATGGAGAGGTTTATTATGTGTGTGATGACTGGGGTGATGGCGGCTGCTGAGTCTCTGAGGAATTTGGACGGGATGTTGTCATGGCCAGTGGCCTTGTTCGGTTGGAGGGCGCTCAGTTTTTTGAGTACCTCATCTGTAGTTACCACTTCCAGTTTGAAATCGTCTTTGTGGACGCCTAGGTTCTTGTAGTATGCTACTATGTGTTCTACCCCATACTGCCCTGAGTGGGAGGGTAGTTTGTTTACCAGTGTTGTGGCTATGTTTGTGAAGAAAGTGTTTAAGTAATTGGCTACATCCAGTTTGTCTGTGATGAGCGTGTTGTCCGTCTTTATGTTTATGTTTGAGAACCTGGTTTTGAGTTTTTTACTGCAGCCTAGTTGATTATTGAGTAATTTCCAAAGTTCACATGGTTTATTTTTGTTTTCCTCAGTTTTGTCATTGGTGAAATCTTTTTTGCAGTTTTTATCATGGAGTTTACGTCATTTCTTAGTCTGTTTCTTTCTAGTTTGAGTTCAGTCACGTGGGCTTGGAGTTCACTGCTCATGCTTTTGGTAAGCTTTTACTGACTTTTACGAAACTCAGAGCATTTTTTGTCTCTGGTTTTCATAGCGGTCAGTATTTCAGTGTGCATCCACGGCTCAGCGGGATTTTTTACTCTGGTGGTTCTTAGGGGGGCCATGTTGTTTAGTATTGTTGAGAATTTGGTTTTGAAGCCAAGCCAGGTTTCTTCAACCAGTGTACCATTGAGCTCATCTGACCAATCCAGGCTCTCCAGTTCAAGGTTAAAGGCCTCGCTAGAGTAGGTTTTGAGGTCTCTAGATGTGACTGTTTTGTGACAGCCAGCCTTTTGCTTTAGCTTTTTACGGGTACAGAATATCATATAATGATCACTTAACCCGCATGCTATAACCCCTTTATTGGAGATCTTGGACTTGTCAGAGGTCAGGATGAGGTCAATGGTAGTCTTGAGTTGATTCACATACCCTTGTGGGTTGGTTGATTAGCTGGCTGAGGCCGTGCAGATCACAAAGCCTACTGAAGGCCTTGAAGACGGGTGCTGCTTTACGTAGCATGTCCGTGTTCCAGTCCCCATTTTTTCTACGCCCTCCACCCCAGCTAAACATCCATCAAGTGTGTCATAGAAGCCACTGTGTTCTGGTGGTCTATAGATTGTGCCTATTAGTACTGATTTCGCCCTTTGAAATAAGATTTCAATCCATACAGTTTCAATCTCGTCATGGTTAAGGTCAGTACGGTTGATGAATTTGGTATCTTTGTGAATATACACACAGACGCCACCTCCATACTGGTTTCTATCCCTCCTGACTATCGAATAGTCCTCGATTTCTATCTCTGGATCCTGAACAGATGAGTCTAGTTTTGTTTCTGTGAAACATAATATATTAGCCTTACCGTTTAAAAACAAATGTCTGATTTCAGCCAGTTTGGGTCTCAGGCTGTTTATGTTTAAGTGAAATATGTGAAGTCCATTTGTGTTTGTTATTTTATTTATTTATTTATGTCGTCCAGCTCAAAGTGTTCAAAGTGTTGTTCCACTCTGTTCCACTGTTGACCAGGATTAGAGAAGGAGACGAGTGGAAGACTGCATTTAATACTCCTAATGGGCATTATGAGTATTTAGTCATGCCTTTTGGTTTAGCTAATGCTCCGGCAGTTTTCCAAGCCCTGGTCAACGACGTGCTGCGGGATTTAATTGGGGTGTCAGTGTTTGTGTACTTAGATGACATTCTAATTTTTTCTCGCGATATGGTGCAACACCAACTGCACATTCGTGAGGTGCTTCAACGTCTCCTTAAGCATCAACTATTTGTTAAGGAACTATTTTACTATTTCTTTCACTATTTGGGCACTTTTACACAATTCCTGTGAGTCTATGGAACACCTCTGTAATATATATATTTTTTTTATTCATTGTTTTGTATTTCTAATCAAGTCCTCAAAAACAGCATTTTTCTACCTCAAGATCTCGAGCTGTTTTGAGCCTGGGCTCCTAAACCACTGCGCAGCGTCGTCTTCGCCTGAACATTAACATGCAGCGGTGTCTTTATGACATCACATATAGGGCACATTTTCAAATGACTCAGTTCAGTGAGGGTGAATATTGTGAGAGGAGAATTGGAAGAATGCGCCAATATGAGAATTTTGAGACATAGATCATATTAATATAAGTTCACATAGCTAGGAAACAATGCTAAACACTCAAAAAGGCCATTTATAAGATAGTTCCCCTTTAAGGCAGAGAAGTGTGTGTTTCACACTGACACCGTTTCCTTCCTGGGCTTTGTGTTGACGAAGGGTGATCTTCGCATGGATCCAGCCAAGGTGAGTGCAGTCTTGAATTGGCCACAGCCTTCGTCGCTCAAGGAGTTACAACGTTTTTTGGGCTTTGCAAATTTTTACAGGTGTTTTATTCGCAATTTTAGCGCCTTAGTCAATCCCTTAACAGCTCTCACTAAGTCCTCTCTCCCTGGCTTTGAATGGTCGCCTAGGGCAGAGTCGGCCTTCTGCGACCTCAAACGTCGATTTACCTCCGCCCCTGTACTGATCCGCCACGATGCAGAGGCTCCGTTCATTGTGGAGGTGGATGCCTCTGACACCGCGGTGGGAGGGGTGATCTCTCAGAGATGTTTAAAGGACGGTAAGGTGCATCCTTGCACCTTTTTTTCACGCTGGCTGTCTCCGGCCGAGCGTAACTACGACGTGGGTAATCGGGAGTTGTTGCCGATCAAGTTGGCACTGGAGGAATGGAGACATTGGTTAGAGGGGGCGGCACATCCTTTCATTGTTTGGACTGATCATAAGAACTTGGCTTACATCCAAGGGGCTAAACGCCTTAACGCTCGCCAGGCCAGGTGGGCATTATTCTTCACTCGATTTCGATTTTCCATCTCCTATCGACCTGGTTCCAAGAACGTCAAACCTGACGCCCTGTCACGTCAGTTTGATCCTCTGGGTCGAGAGGAGAAGCTCCACCCTATTGTTCCACAGGCCTTGATTTTGGCATCCGTGTCATGGGGCATAGATAGGGTGGTAAGATCGGCTCAGGCACGGGAGCCCGATCCCGGTGGGGGTCCTCCGGGGCGGATGTATGTACCCAAGGCTGCACGCTCGCACCTGCTGCAGTGGGAGCATACATCCTCTCTCACAGCCACCCTGGGGCCACCAGAACCCTGGAGTTTATCCGTAGGAGGTTTTGGTGGCCAACAGAGCTCCTTTGTGGCGGCCTGCCCGGTGTGCGCGCGCAGTAAGACCTCTCGCCGTGCACCGGCGGGTCTCCTCCGACCGCTTCCTATTCCCAAACGTCCCTGGTCGCACATATCCCTGGATTTATTTCCGGCCTTCCCCTATCGGATGGGTTCACTGCCATCCTGGTGGTGGTGGACCGGTTCTCCAAGGCGGCCCACTTCATTCCCCTTCCCAAGCTCCCCTCGGCTCGGGAGACGGCTGACCTGGTGGTGAGCACGTCTTTTGGGTCCATGGGCTTCCAGTGGATATTGTGTCCGACCGGGGTCCTCAGTTCGCCTCCAGGTTCTGGAAGGCGTTTGCCTCCGGCCTCGGTGCCTCCGTCAGCCTGTCATCTGGGTTCCTTCCGCAGAAGAACGGGCAGAGCGCCTCAACCAGGATCTGGAGGGTGTTCTGAGGTGCTACGTTGCTGGGTGTCCGGCAATGTGGAGTAGGAGGTTGGCTTGGGCAGAGTATGCGCATAATACCCTCCTCTCCACCTCTACTGGTATGTCTCCCTTTCAGTGTCAATATGGTTTTCAACCTCCTCTGTTTCCCGAACAGGAGCAGGAGGCTGAGGTGCCATCGGCCCAGGCACATGTGGCTCGTTGTCGCAGGACGTGGAACAGGGTACGGGCGGCGCTGCAGAAGGCCTCGGTTAAGGCTCAGCGGCAGTCTAACCGTAAGCATCGTCCGGCTCCGGTTTTCCGTCCTGGACAGCGGGTTTGGCTTTCCACCCGTGATCTCCCTCTCCGGGTGGAATCCAGGAAGCTGGCTCCTCGCTTTATAGGCCCCTTTAAAGTGGTTCATCGGGTGAATCCTATGGCTTACAAGCTACACCTTCCGGCCTCGATGAGGGTTCATCCGACATTTCATGTGTCCCTGTTGAAGCCATTCCTCTCATCGCCCTTGTCCCCGCCACTTCCGGCGGTCCCTCCGCCCCGCATTATTGATGGTCAGCCTGTCTATACGGTGCGGAGGATCCTGAGTTGTAGGCGGAGGGGTAGGGGGTTTCAGTTCTTGGTGGATTGGGAGGGGTACGGGGTAGAAGAGCGTTCTTGGGTGCCTCAACAGGATATTTTAGATCCCAGCCTGATCGATGATTTCCGGCGGCTGCATCCCGAGGCCCCTAGGTGAACGTCAGGTGCCGTTCGTCGGGGGGAGATACTGTAACGTTCGGGATTCTGTCCTACCTTAGGATGGTATCCTACTGTCTGTCTGGTGTACTTCACTTTGTTGTTTGGGTTGCACTAATTGTATGTCACTTCTGATTTGCTGTCTCGCACTGATTGTCTGTCACATCTGGAAGCTGTCACTGGCTGTCATTCTGGCTGTCACTAATTGACATGTTGGAATGTTAGAATGTGGCCTTATAATGAATTCTCTGTTCTCTTGTTCCTTGCTAGAGCTTCACTATTACCTAGGAGCAGGACCGCCTGAACGAGTGCTGACCCGACTCTCTTTTCTGTACTCTGTTGACACTTGACGTCTGTGTATTCCGCTACGACTTGTTCTCTTAATAAAGAGAATACCTTTTGTTTTGAAGAGCAGACACTTCTCTGTCTCTTTCCTCGACCATTGGAACCCCCATGAATATGCGGAAGAGACCCTTCGGCGCTAAACCAATCAGAGAGGGTCTTCGCTGTACGCGGCTAGCCAATCAGAGAGCGTCTTCGCAAACATAGGCTTCGGAAAAAAATCACGCATTGTAGTGACAGGGCTGCTCAGAGGACATTGTGCCTCAAGTTCCCAGAATACTTGGACTTTTGTGCCTCAGCTTCCCATTCTGAACTGTTATTTACTGTGCGGTCGCCCCCCCCCCCCCCCCCCCCCCCCCCTCTGATTCCGCCAGTGGAGCTGTGATGAAGTGGCTAATGGGGATCCAACTAACTGAACTAAACCCCAACTCGTCAGAGGGAGGGGCCGGGGCGTAGCTGGGGGGGGGGGGGGGGGGGTAGATTAGGATGATTCCAAGGGCCCAGCACTAGGGGGGGGGGGCAAAACATTTTTTTTTTTTTTTTTTTTTTTTTAACTAGACATCACTCAGGTGTATTTATTGATGCTCTCATTGATACTGTGTGTGTGTGTGTGTGTGTGTGTGTGTGTGTGTGTGTGTGTGTGTGTGTGTGTGTGTGTGTGTGTGTGTGTGTGTGTGTGTGTGTGTGTGTGTGTGTGTGTGTGTGTGTGTGTGTGTGTGTGTGTGTGTGTGTGTGAGAGATATATAGAGAGAGGGGGGGGGCTTTGTAGACTATTGCATTGGTCCATTCATTGAAGATGAACGCAATGCGACATCCTTTACTAGGCTCACCCACCAACAGTGCAGGTGCTGAACTGCTGATCTGAATGTATAGGTAAAAACCATATTATGCGTTTTCATCAATAAATAAATTGCCAAAAATGTTTTTGCCCGCGCGCTTCCGCGCGCTCGCATTCACTGGGGGCCTACAAATACATTCTTTCATGGGGCCCAGAATCTACAGCTACGCCCCTGGGAGGGGGGCACTGTAAAAATAAAACTAGTGAAAACTGTAGATGTGGACGGGCCTTAAAGATCCAGTACAATGATGTTTTAATTCATAAATAGCTTATTGTGGAATGTTAATGTCATGAGGATCCTTTTTTCGAGCTTCAGATGTACGAGTTAATTTGTCAACGGCTGTCACTCAGCCCTAGACATCTAGGAGGCAGCCGCCTTAGGGGGCTGTCAATCAATGTCACATGTCAATCAAATAGGGTTATAAAAATACAAGTATATTTGTCAAATCAAATACATGTTGCCAACAGGTTTATCTATGTATTTAATTATAGATAATGAGTTTGTGTGTTGTTAGTGTATATCAGGGTTGTGTTTGTATCATGTAATTTTGATATAAATCTTACTGTGCATAACGTAATAACTACACATAATGTAATAACTACACATAATATAATAACTACACATAACGTAATAACTATGTGACAGGTGTCAGACATTTTCTTTTTTGTTGTTGTTTTGCCTACTGTAGCACTTTTTATTTTATATTTACCAAACTATGGTAGTATTATTTCTTTTTGTCATCCATATTACTGTGATTTTGATTATTTTGTGTGCAATAACTTTGTTTTCCCCCGGACATTGCCTACTGGCTTCCGCCACTAATTGGACGCTGCGTGGCTGCGCCATATAAGGCAAACGCCAACAGAGCGTGCAGGAGAGACGGCAGGGGTGCTACTGCGGGGGCTGTGTGTGCGGCGTGTTTTTATGAATGGGAATAAGGAAAGGCACGGGTCCACGCCATTGGTCGGGATAGCGGCGCCTCGACTGGGCAGTGCTGGTGAACGGAGAGAAACATGAGGAAGTGGGTTACCGACGCTGGAGGGCAGGGACGTGCACAGGACTTTAGAGGGGCAGGTGCTCAAAGGCTGAAAAGGGCACTATACCTGTGTATGTACGATTTTTGGGGGCCCTTTTTGGGCGGGGCGGGGACCCCCTTTTTATGCTTTTTGGGGGGTTTTGGTGATCAAATATTGAATATTCAACTATAATAATAATCAGTGCAGGAGCTCACTTATCCTTGAAAGACACTTTTATCACTGACTTAAAAGGCCCATACATCTCCATAAATGTTCAGGGGGGAGGGAATAAGTGCTTATCCTACAGACCCCAAGAAGTGCTGTATATTCTGTATTGTTTAATATAAATGCATTTTTTATTCCAATCCCGATTTGTATTTGAGATTCCCAAATCCCGGACTTGACTTCTTCGTGTCCCTCAGTGAGTGTAAATACCAGCATTCAACTGTATGCGCCACAGCGGTTTCTATCATCATCATCATCATCATCATCATCATCACCACCCACGCTATTCATAAAATGGTCCACGGAGAGGCACGCTGAGGAGACCGTGCAAACTGCAATGGAATACGGGGCATCGCTCTATCTCTTGACCTAATGTTTTGATTCTATCCTGACACTTTTCAGTTGGAAGGGCAGTCTATATGCGCAACGGTAAAAAAGATTTTTTATTTTTTTATTTTTTATTTTTTTTAAGGGCACTTTTTTATGAGGCTCAAACGGGACATGTGTGCACGTGCCTGGTGGAGGGCTTCCCGTACGCGTGAATACTTTCGACAACAAATGTTTGTTTCCGGGTGCGAGTTTTGCGCTCTGATTGGCCAGGTCATGTGACATGTGCGCCAATCGTGGGACAGCAAGTTCTGCGCCTATTTCCGGGTCTAACAGCCTGCAAACTACCTGGTGTTCTATCGCCATGCTCTAAGACAAACTCTAACCTTAAAGGTCAACCTCCACGTTGTATTTTTGTTCAATAAACAATGTGGACTAGGCCAACAGTGACTTTCATGAAGAATTGTAAAAAAAAGTATTGAAATTGACCCAGTTTTAGCGTTTTTATCAAAACATTTTGTCTGCCCAACACAATCAACATGCACTTGCATATTTTAATCAATGGTTTATAACGTGCACGTGTAATGTCGTCACAACAGGTATTGGTCACCAGGGGTATCACCAGGGGGCGCTGAGAGTCACACAGCTAGTGGCAGGCAGAGAGCCTTGCTACCATAGATATATGCTTGCTACTACTAGCCGAATGGAAATGTATCTGTTTCACCTCACTATTGCTCCGTGATTATAGCCATCCATCCATCTCTAAAGCTAACCACGTTACCATATTTGTAATAATGTAAATCATTGTGTCGTTGTACACATTGTGTTTATAACGTTAGTAGATAACATAGCTTAGCTTGGTAGCTATTGTGCTAACAACATATCCCGACATCCGGCTCGCTGGTCGGCATGAACGGCCGACCCAAAATGGTTCTCTCCTCTCTGTACACCCCGACCCGACCCCACGGGTGCCCTGCCGGGGGGCCCATGGACGCGACGGTGGCGGCAGCCGCAGGGCGCCCGAGCCCGCAAAGGCTAGTGTTACACGATAGCTATGAGCTAACTAGCGCTGCGGGCTCCGGCGCCCTGCGGCCGCCGCTGTTGTCGAGTCCACAAGCTTCACTCGGTGCATCAGTCACGAAAGGGGCTATGATGAGCTTGGCAAGCCAGAGTAAAACACAGTTTTCATTCAATCAATCAATAACAACATTAACCAGACTCTCGTTGTGTCTATTATGCTAACGCTAACGTTACCTCATTGTGTCTATTCTACACAGATAGCCTCTCGTGTCTATCTGCTAACGTTAGCATTAGGCTAACTAACGTTACGTCCCTAACCCCCAACAACAAGCGTAACTAATCAGCGATCTTTTTGTCAGACTAAACTCTCCGCTCGGTGGCAAATTGTGTTGATGTCGGTTTTGTTTCATCAATAAATGAGGCAGAATACACAGTGACTGTATCCTTTTTTATTGCACTCGTTTCTTGCTGCAAACATACAAAAGATATCCTACGCGAGACATTAAAGATGGCGGCGCGGACATTCTGTTTTCGTTCAGACTCCCCAAACAGTGACGTCACGCGTCTCTCTTCTGACCAATCAGTGGTCTGCAGTTTTTCACGTGTCATTTCTGGAGCTCTCATGCTGATCACCAGCAGCCCCGCCTCCCCACACGGAGACAAACTGAGTACTTTATTTTAGTGGAAAAGCAACATTAGATTCGGCTCATTAATATGCAAGCCACACCTGTTGTGACGTCGGCGTTTTGATAAGCTTTTTTGATTCGCGCGTGCATGTTATTCGTGCGTGGACCTTTTTAACTCTTTCAGAGTGGCATTTCCGGTGTCAAATGGAAATAAATAAATAATGAAATTATATACCAATGATGTAAACTACCCATAATTGATCAGTAGGGTTTAACCTAGAGGTTGGGCTTTAACCAACTTCGAAAGAGCGCCGCCCTAAGCTTAACCAGTGTAGACACTTGCGGTCCCACGATTGGGCGTACATGTCACATGACCAGAAATTACCTGGCCAATCAGAGACGTGGAAACAAACATTTGTTGTCTAAAGTATTCAGGCTTCCCGTACAGATGATTCGACCGGAGGGTGTCGGCAGATACACTACGTCGTACTCCTGATCTACGCAGCGACCGGGTTAAACCGGTCGTATGTGTAAGTATTGCAAGAGCGGCGTACTGTCCATTACCCACTGTCCATACTGTCCATTCACTTTTTGTAATTTTCAGGTCTGAAGGGGACGGACACGGACGTCCAGCGCTCTCTGGCTTGGAAACAGACGGCATCTTTCACACACACAGTTCACCCATGCTAGACTGCTGGTTTTGCACCACGCTTGTTTGCACACTGTCGTATTGCACATTTTGTAGCCTCAATTATTTTAAGAGTAAGTTCTATGTGACTGAATCGACCACCGTCACAACTACACATGACGTAATAACTACACATAATGTAATAACTATAACATAATAACTACACATACTGTAATGTAATAACTACACACAATGTAATACAAATATGTAATAAAATACCATAATGTAATAGTCTGAAAAATATAATACAAATATTGAATGCATACTGTAATAACTACATTATAGGCTTGTTACATTAAAGACTACATTGATGATAGGGGAGCTCCAGTAGCTCACCGCGTACCTCGAACGCTATTTCGGCGTCGGGGACAACCGTGCGCGTCACGGATCTGGGGTAGTGAGTTCGACTCCCGGACTAGCCGTATCTTCTCAGAGTGTCTTTCCCCCAATCTATACCCCCCATTCAACCTGTTTCTGTCGGTCATGCTTGACCAGAAAAAAAGCGATAAACGCTCAAAGAACCAGCTGACTGGTCAAAGTTTAAAAAAAAAAAGACTACATTGATTACCACAGTTATTTTATGAATAAAGTAATAATGTGCCACATAATGTAATACTAATGACAAATGCATTTCAAGTGTGGTGAAATACCTATAACACACACATACACACACACACACACACATGCACGGCTGCAAAATAAAAGATTACTGCGTAGTAACTACTGGGAGCATGAAGAACTCTCTCCTTATGGATGCCTCCTTTGAAAGCACTGAAAGGTGCTCCACTGCCTGTGATGTTTTGCACTGGGGTAAAGTTGGTTTCATATTGGATATTCACATATTCAACATATCTATCTTCAATACCTCTGTCCCTTTGCATGTGGGGAAGTCAACATCTTAATCTTCATACTCAGGGTCGTGTGGACGATTAGTACCTTTCTTTTATATCACCTTTTTAAATGACCAATTCAAGAGCGTTAAAATGAAATTACTTCCAAAGTTAGTTCCTTAGTTCCAAAGTTCCCAGAGCCGCAGCAGCACAGCACAGCCTGTCCATAAAGACAACAAGCCCACCAGAGCAGCACAGCATAGCCTGTCCATTTGTATTTGTATTTATTTATTAACACAGAGTTAAACAAAAGTAAAAAAAAATATATATATATACATAATAACCAAATTATTTTGTAATAGTTTGATAGAAGTTTGAAGCCTATATAGGCTTATCGAGAACTTCCCCTGTTTTGTAAAATCAAACATACAAAAATATACATATTATTTAAATAATACCAGTAATACATTCAAAAGATATGTGTTAACACAAACATACATACATACACACAGTACATGGATATACTGTATACGGCGTACATAAAAATACATAACCACCTACCTACCCGCCTTCCTTCAAACCTACCCACCCACATAACCAAATGCATACCTATACATGTATGACCTATTTATCTATCTACTATCGGATATGAGCATTTTTTTGTAGTTTGCTTTAAAAATAAGCAGAGATGGAGATTTCCTCAGCATATGATCAGCTGCATTCCAAAGATTGGACCCTCACTGAGAACTGCCTAAGAGAAGTACCGCAATAAGGTATATGCAGCCAGGTACCTGGACTGATGTGTAAGATAAGAATGAACATCCGAATTAAAAGATTTTTTTTTTTAAACCCTTTGGTAGATTGTGATGATCATAAATGCATTTGTACACAAATATACATTACTGTAAAGAATTAACCTCAGACACAGTCAGAATGTTTCGTTTTTTTTTTTTTTTTTTTTACTTTTTCTCCGTCGTTATGCCAATTCCAGACGACACGTCCACCAGAGCTCACATGCAGTACCATCAATTTGGGAGTTATTTTGAGGTGAGTGTGTGTGTGTGTGTGTGTGTGTGTGTGTGTGTGTGTGTGTGTGTGTGTGTGTGTGTGTGTGGTACTAATTGATTCCCCCAGTGTGTCCTCACCTGGAGAAGAAGAGCGTTCTGTGTCTGCTGGCTGGTTCCACCAGTTCTACCACCTGATGATGAGGTGTGAACAGTCGTGATGTTTCCTTCTGTCTCGTCGCCTTTCTACTGCAGGCTCCAGCAGTCTGATGATCTGATGTTCCATTATTGGTTAAATACTGTCTGATCCCACTAGCCCCGCCCTCTACCCCCTACTGACCCCTCCTCCTTTCTACTGGCTCCAGCAGTCTGATGATCTGATGTTCCATTATTGGTTAAATACTGTCTGATCCCACTAGCCCCGCCCTCTACCCCCTACTGACCCCTCCTCCTGATTGCTCAATGAACAATGATTGAACAATGAACAATAACAAGCCAGCAACACACCCACAGCACACACACTCACTTTAAATAAACAACACACGGTAGCACCCACTTTACCACACTTTACACGTTTACACTTTATATTTATGTTATTGGTAAGAGAATTGCACATCTCTTCCTTATTCCTTATTGCCCCTCACCACCACAAGCTAAGCTATACCTCACCATTTTTGTACTTGACTTCTTGACTTTACATTTTTTACTTATTATACTTATTTATACTATCTTATTATTACCTAGCACACTCTCAGGAGCGAAACAGAAAGAAACATTTCATGCAAAGTATTCTGTATTTCTGTATGACAAATAATAAAGAAACTTGACAGAGGTCCTCAGGACACGCCCCTTTCAGTACCTTTTCACTTTTTTTTTGGTGAAGTGAAAGTGAAAAAGTTAAAATATATTTTCTCAATTTCCTGCAATGCTATATATGCTAGAAATGTGACACACTGTGACACAACTGGCCAGAGGCGCTGTAAGATAAAGGTGAAAACTGTAGACTTATCTCCTACTGTTTGTCCTTCTGTCCTAAAGCTTGGTTCGCAAATCCAGCTCTTTACCAGGGTTCCATCCTAACTCTAACCATCCATACTCCACAAATACACCTAGGTTCCATCCTAACTCTAACCATCCATACTCCACAAATACACCTAGGTTCCATCCTAACTCTAACCCATCCATACTCCACAAATACACCTGGGTTCCATCCATACTCCACAAATACACCTGGGTTCCATCCTAACTCTAACCCATCCATACTCCACAAATACACCTGGGTTCCATCCATACTCCACAAATACACCTGGGTTCCATCCTAACTCTAACCCATCCATACTCCACAAATACACCTGGGTTCCGTTCCAGTTCGCACACATCATTTTGAACCGTTCTGAGCATTTCGACCAAATATAAATTGGTTCAGAACCCAAAAAGTTGATTCCCTGGAACCAAAAAGGTTTCCTTGCGAACCATGATGGGCGTGTCATATTCTGCAGGTTGAACCATGATGGGCGTGTCATATTCTGCAGGTTGAACCATGATGGGCGTGTCATAATCTGCAGGTTGAACCATGATGGGCGTGTCATAATCTGCAGGTTGAACCATGATGGGCGTGTCATAATCATATTCTGCAGGTTGAACCATGATGTCTGGGAGTGTTGCATTTATTTTATTTATTTAAAATTGTTTGGACTTTATGGTGTTTTTTTTTTCTTTTCTTGATTTATTGTGATGTTTCTTCTTGACTTGTTTAAAGAAGACGTGTCCGGCCCATGGGGACATTAACGTGTGTTGTCGGGCCTTACAAATAGATTTGATTTGATTTGTTTTGATGGGCGTGTCATATTCTGCAGGTTGGACCATGACGTGCTGTCTCTTCTGTTCTGTCAAAGCCACCTTTACGCGGATGACACAGTTCTCTATTGTACTGCTGATTCTGGGCAACTGGCCACTAAATATTTACCACTCCTTTGACGCCTTGCACGATGCACCTATTAGTCTAAAACCGGTGCTTAATGCCAGTAAAACTAAATGCATGTTGTTTTCCAAAGCCAACATTTTCTTTTGTAATTACCTGCATATATCTACTCTGAACAGTCCTGATATCGAGAGAGTTTCAGAATACAAATACCTTGGTATTTGGATTGATGAAGGATTTACATTTAAATATCATGTGGGTCGCTAGTAAATTACGGAAAATAATTGGCTTTTTGTATAGAAACACTCAGTCATCCGTGGTCCGACCTCTTCGTAGACTTCTGGAACTTGGTGCGCTCTGCACTACTCCGCGCCACTGCACGGACCACCCGGAGCGCCAACCGGAAAATATTATAATGCATTGATATTTAACCTTTAAGCACGGTGGTGTAGTGGTTAACACTGTCGCCTCACAGCAAGAAGGTCCAGGGTTCGATTGCCGCTTGGGGACCAGGTTTCCATGATGCCAGGTACCCAGGTGGGGTATCTCCCAGGCCTTTCTGTGTGGAGTTTGCATGTTCTCCCCGTGCTCGCAAGGGTTTCCCCCCCCATAAGATAAACCCAATGGAAAAACATGCACAACAACAGATCGCTAACGCTGTGGCGTCCTTGACGAAGACGGACAGGAGCACTTGGATTGGTCCCCTGGCGCGTCTCACGTTGACGCCTGTCTGCTCCCGGCTGCCCTTGGGGGGGAAGGACGACGGGATGGGTTAATCGCAGAGACGAATCGCATCTGCGATCCTACAGAGACAATGCATGCGTGTGTGTTCCGGTGTGTGTTGAGGATAATTGCGTGCCAATTAAAGACCTCTGAGCAGGTCCTGCATTATTATTATTTATTATTATTATTAACCTATAATACAAGGCTGACTCGGGCGTCGGCATATTGTAAAGTGTTGCCAGAGAGCTGATTACAGGAGTTGATGATGCGTCCACTCCTTGATGATTACAATGGTTCCACTCAAAACTGGTGGATAGCAAAACTTCGCTAGATAGCATCAAGGTTCCAAGAATCCTGAACAGTCTAGATTGATTACCAGTTATTTTATTTATTTCCATGCGAGTGCCCTGGGTTCATTCCCCAGTGAGATTGGGCTGCTTTTTTAAGTGGTTGTGTTTGTCATAGGGGGAAACCATCCATATCTTCCTCATACCGTTGTGTTTGCCTTAGGGGTAAACCACCATCCATATCTTCCTCATACCGGTTGTGTTTGTCATACGGGTGAAACCATCCATATCTTCCTCATACCGGTTGTGTTTGTCATACGGGTGAAACCATCCATATCTTCCTCATACCTGGTTGTGTTTGTCTTATGTTATGGGCAAAACCATCCATATCTTCCTCATACCTGGTTGTGTTTGTCATACGCGTGAAACCATCCATATCTTCCTCATAGGCCGCCCTCGCGTTCTCTCCATCTCCATTCTCTCCAAAACCTCGCGCGATGGTTTTGACGTCGGCTGGCCCTAAGGCCCCACCACCCGACACCATTTTTTGACAGAAAAACAGCCAAGTATCAATGCCTGATAGCGCAGGCCCTACCTGTGCACGATTTAGCTCGACTGCTAACCGCCGCGTAGGGTTGCCACCTTTGACCAATGGAAATAAGGGACACCTTACGTTTTGGGGCGTTTTTTGGGCGAAAATGGGCGCCTTTTGTCACTATTTTTTTTTTTTACTTTATTTCCGTTTTAGGGTTAGGGTTAGGGTTAGGGTTATGTTATTTAATTATTTTGGGGAGCCAGCCCCCCAAACTCCTGAAATGCATAGAAATCTATGAAATCTAAATAAAACAATCTATGACATTTATATTAAAAAGAGCTAGCCCCCCAAACCCCTAAAATACATATAAATCTATGCATTTTGGAACAGTTACTATATATAGTCAAGAAAGAATTTAGTCATACTTAAAGTTTAAAGTGCTTTATTTGCATTTAACATTGTTTAAATAAATTGGCTGAACTATAGCCTCAACTTGAGCATAATACTGTATGCATATAAAGTGCTGTAAAAACAAAGCCTGGGAACACTTACTGAAAGAGGACAATAATACAATGAAATACTTGTGTGACCCAAATTAAAAGATTAATAAAAAATAAAGTGCAAAGAAGAGTAGGCTCCTGGCTGCCAGGGCAGGTAAATAGAAATACTGACATCTAGTTTAAAACACAACCAGATAAATAAGATGTAATATCCCATACTGAATCAATCTCAGGAGATGTTTCAGCCATGAAGAACTGTGACACCTGTGCTTGTGTCCTTTGAGTTCTTATATTTCGGGAATATTTTTGTTCTCCTGAGGCATGCTGTCTGAGTAAGCATAATATGTGAATAGAATAGAAGTACTTAACCCAGCAATGAACTAGAACAGGGATGGTTGTAGGTAGGACAGAAGACGGTATCAAGCTGATCCATGACCTCAATGGTGCACATAACCAATGTGGGGGTAGAACAGTCACTGCAATCTTGGCCTCACCCCGAGACATCCACCAACTTGGCCAACACTACGAGACAACCACTCAGAGAGATAGGGAGATGGGGACAGGGGTTAGAGTTCCCTGTGTTTGTAGTGGGCGGAATTGGAGCAATAAATACATGTAATAACTTAATAAGCATATATATGCATACATGGTGACGATAGAATCAAAGTATATAAGAAAATTGTGAAATTAAGTAGTAAATAGAACTAAGAACTACTGCAAGCGTTGGTATACAAGATGAGATACAAGACGATGGCTCAGGGCCATTTGCCCCGGGTGTTACAATCACAGCCAGGGCCTCCCTCTCACCTATTACTTCCACGCCCTTATATGGACATCTTCCTGTGGCAGTTTCCACACTCTGCCAGCCAAGTCCTATCTGCACACCTGAGACTCGTCAGGTCATCACCGGTGCTGATATGAGCCCTGTGGTTCCTGCCACTCACCGTCCGAGTGTTGCTACACCTATATAGGTACGAGGACGTAACCTATACTAGCGCTACCCTGTCTGTTTCTCTGCATTACCCTAACCCTTGTCTCCCTGTGCCCAGGACTGCCTGCCACTCGGTCTACGCTGTCTCCTGAGACACCACCCGCCTGGACGTTCCTGTAGATCACAAAGGAGTGCTCCTGCTCGCACCAGTTGTACATTCCTGTACACTCAAATAACCCCGTCTGCATGGTACCTGTGGAATAAACAACATAAACCGCTCCATTCTCCTCTCCCTGTGATCTGCTCTTGGGCTCAAGTTAACGCTACCCTAACAGAGGGCACGAGAACCACTCAGAATAGCTTGAGGCAGAGCAGGTATACATTTCTCCAATCAATGGTACCCATTCAACCTACTAACCCCTACACTACAATAGGAAATAATCATAAGGGAACCATTTACAATGTTTATGTTGTCAAGTTGAAGTTAGAAAAGCTCTATTGCCAGTATCACGGTGTGAAGAGAATTCAGGTTAAGAAAGTATGTGGGTCATGCAGGCGGAATTAAATCAAAAACATTTACTGTAAAAGCATTCTTTTCATTCTTCTCCTACTGTGTCATCATCATAATCCAGTAGCAATAACCAGTCGGACTGGAAACTAGTTTTCAGTCCCACACAGGAGGTGTGGTTTAAAAGGGCATGGCATAACATGAATGTTTTTTTGTCCAAACATTACAAAACTTGCAGGACATGTTTCATAACACATGCTGAACTGTGTGTGAGAACTTATTTTACAATCCTAATGATCAATATTTACTTGAAACCCGGTAACCCGCTTGCGGCTATATTTATTATTATATTTCTTTCTGGTAGCACAATTTTTTTTTAACTTTTTTGTTGGCTAGTTCATTTGTCGAACATTAAAAAACACAAGCCAAAATGTTTGGGCCGACACAGGTCTTCATCAGGACAAACATAGTAGATACAAACACAGGTGGTATAAATGGAGTTGCAGTCCAATATGGACGCCCACATTGATTCAATGATCCATTAAGCCAGGTATCAAAGTATCAGTGCATCTCTGCCTCATACAGAGATACACAGAGAAGAAACAATCTTCAAATCAATAATTTTTACTTTGACGAGTCATGTGTGGTCTCCACATTGTGTCCTTCCTTTGAGCCAGGTCATGGTGAGCTCCAAGGTCAGCTCCAAGGCTGGTAGTCGTCGGTGCCACTGGGAGTGGGCCTTGGGATCTGGAGTACTCAACAGAAACAAGATCATTTTGGTTCATGCCCTCACATCCACTGTTCCCTTGGGGTTGGTATGGGGTGGTCGGGCTCTTAGCTTGACCAGTTGTGGCCAAGGCACTGATTAAAAGGCCCTGATCCGACGGGAACCGCTCTGGGCAGCAACTTTCCCCACGACACTTCATGACAACCGTGGCTGCTGTCTGGGCACAGGAAGGGACTGCAATTACATATTGCAGAGGCAGTTGTTGAGTAGACATTAGTTGAATAGTTTAACTGCAGCCAGTGCAACGAGAGATGGAGCGAAAAAGAAAGAGAGAGTTGAGGAAAAAAGATCAGACAGACAAGGAGTTGTTTCAGTTGTTCCTGTTCCAGCTCTCACCTGACCCGCAGCATCAGTGTGCACGCCTACGCAGGAGGCTCTCCAGGTGACTTCAGGGGTGAGGAGAGAGTTTGGCTGCTGAGGATAATAATAATAATAATAATAATAATAATAATAATAATAATAATAATAATAATAATAATAATAATAATAATAATAATAATAATAATAATAATAATAATAATAATAATAATAATAATAATAATAATAATAATAATAATAATAATATAATAATAATAATAATAATAATAATAATAATAATAATAATAATAATAATAATAATAATAATAATATTAATAACTTTATTTGTATAGCACTTTTCATACAGGGGATTGCAGTTCAAAGTGCTTTACATCAGTAAGAAATAAGACGTAAAATCAGTGTAAAACAAGCAGCAAGAGCAAAGCATAAAGTGGGATACAATTTTGCAGATATATTAATCAAATCATATCAGAACCTCAAGTTCCAAGGATGGTCGTTGTATCAGACTGTGACCATGAGTAAGGAACCTTTTCTTAATCGATTGAATTGAGCTCCAACACGTGCACAAACTGTTACTGGTACCATGAACATTGAGAACTAAAACCCCAGGTATTTTATTTTTTATTTTATTTTATTTCAGTGTTTGATTCAACATGGGGTGTGTGTTTGAATAAATAAATATACATAGTGTTGAAAATGTAGTGACTATACGTGATCTGTCCATTTTTTATTCTCTGGGAATTTAGGTGAAGCCTGTCATCAGTAGAACTGTAATTAATTTGTTCTGTTATTTCTCTGATTAACATTATTCAGAGTGGGGGCAAATATTTTTTATTGCATGGGAGATTGTGTTCATTATACAGTACAGCTTCATATTTGCATCCCAGTAGCTACCTTAGTGACCATAGTGAGAACCTATAGAGAACAAACCTATAGACCTGTTCGCTGTATACAAAGAGCAAATCAGCAATACCAACTGAGTCACGTGACTATGTTGCCCCATACCTGCGTGAGCTGCTGCGGTAAAAAAAAAGATTTTTTTAGACTGCACTTCTAACTGAAAAATGTCAGGATAGAATCAAAATATTAGGTAAAGAGAGAGAGAGAGAGATGCCCCGTATTCCATTGCAGTTTGCACGGCCTCCTCAGCGTGCCTCTCCGCGGACCTATATATTTTATGCATAGCGTGGGTGGTGATGATGATGATGATAGAAACCGCTGTGGCGCATACAGGTGAATGCTGGTATTACACTCATTGAGGGACATGAAGAAGTCAAGTCCGATGGGATTTGGGAATCTCAAATACAAATCGGGATTGGAATAAAAAATGCATTTATATTAAACAATACAGAATATACAGCACTTCTTGGGGTCTGTAGGGTAAGCACTTATTCCCTCCCCCCTGAACATTTATGGAGATGTATGGGCCTTTTAAGTCAGTGATAAAAGTGTCTTTCAAGGATAAGTGAGCTCCTGCACTGATAAATTCGTGTAAAAACCGATTCTATTCTTATGACATTTTTGTATTTCCGTCTTATTAAATTAAATCAAATCCTACTCACCTTTAAATAGCTCTATTGTTCACACGTGTAAACAGGCCCCTGGACAGTTTGGTGAAACTAAGATTTCTGCTGCGTGTTCCTGGAACTTCCTGCCGTTCAGCGGTTCACTTTCATTTCTGCAAAGTGATTGATTGATTGATTGAAAACTTTATTAACAGATTGCAGAATGGGTACTATTATGTATTCAAATAACGCACCGGACTGCGGCTTAACGTTTGACGGTTTATTTAATCCGCTCCACCAGTGCACAACACACACACACCATCTCCCGTTACCACAACGCTTTACGGTATATCACAGCAGTGTCGCAACATTACCGTGCCATCTTAAAGGCCCGGTGAACACCGTTGTGATTCACATACACAACATATTCCCCCTCCCACAGGGAACCCCGAAGAACATCCCCATACAGTTTAATTCACATTTAATTCATACTAACAGTCCCTGCAGCCTACCTAGGTGAACCGGGTAGACTGCCAGTCACCGACATAGTCTTGTGGATTATTCTGCCACGCAACAGACTATGCTCTGACTAAACCGGTCAATGAATAAATATAAATAATCTGTAACATAAATAGTCTATCTCTCAAGTAACATAGTCTCTCAAGTAGGCCGGTCTATTCCGGACGCGGACTGGCCGTGCGTCCCGGTGAACCTGGGGCTCGACTGGCAATGGCGGGCCCCGCTGGGCGCGGTTTGGAGAGGCCTCCAGGTGAACCTGGGGCTCGGCCGGCAATGGCGGGCCCCGCTGCGGCTCATCTGGCAAAACCCAGTCCTCAATGTCCAGCTCTGAACCCTCCCTGGACTCTGGGTCCGAGATGGGGTCGTTTGCCACCTTCTTAAGCCGGTTTGCGTGCCACCGTGATCCATCGGCCAGACGAAAGGTGGCCGGGCCCAGCCGGGCCGTGACCCGTATCGGTGCCGACCAGAAGGAGAGCAGCTTGTGGTCCCGGTGGGGACGACGAATCCGGACCCAGTCTCCTTCTGTGAAGGAAGGCGCTTTCACCCTCCGCCTCCTGTCGAACCGCTGCTTCATTCGACGCTGAGCATCTGCGACCCTGGTGCCCTGGCAGGGTATCACTGCCGGCGCGATACTTGCCGGGACCCTCAGCCGATCCAGGGGAAGCTGCAACTCGCGTCCCATCATCAGGAGGGCTGGGGAACTGCCCGTAGTTGTGTGCGGCGTTGCCCTGTAGTGCAGCAGAGTGCGGAGTAAAGCGGCTGAGAACGGCAGACCCTCCGTCAGGTGCGCTCTGATGCCGTTCTTCAATGTCTGATTAAACCTCTCCACCCCCCCGTTTGCCTCCGGGTGGTAGAAAGCTGTACGGACGTTGTAACTGAGGGGTACAATTCCCTGACTGTATTACTAGATATGATACTTACTACCACTACCTTTGTACTTAATATTCGGCCACCCAGTACACGGCATAAATATATTATGATGAACACTGTCACGTAGATGAAACGGATCCAACACAAATGTACGAATTAGAAATAGGTCTTTATTTCTACACAGCGATGGTGTGTAGAACAAGCACTTAATCAAATCAATCACATTTATGAATGGAATTAGTATGCACTTTTATGGCAAGAGTATTCGTCGGTATATCAATAGAGAATGTCCAATCTCTGAAGGCGCAGGTGGTACATATACGACCTGGAATAGTTTAAGGAATAACAGCAATGATACTTTAATGATTATATACTGGACACACTAGGGGGGGTTAATCCGGTCGCTTGTAAGCCGACAGGAGTAGGAGGGGGGGGGTAGAATCCGGCTGCCTCATCCGGCCAAGGGTATCCCAGGTGAACCCACTGTAGTGCCGTTCAATGCGCCGGCGATCCTTGGACCACAGATGAAAGCAGGTGGACTCTTTGTGGGCCGGCTCTCTCCGGTCCACGGGGGAGAGACGTGAAGCGACCTCGTCTTGCAGAGCGTCTCCTCACCTTGCGTCCTCTCCAGGGGGGGGGGTTCCAACACACGGCAGTGTCGGGGGTCTTTATCCATGGAATAATCAAAGTATACAAAGCATAATCCGTGCCTGGGAAGGCGGGCTGTCGTCGGTAGAATAATCCGGTATACAGGTCCACTCGCTCGTCGGCTCTGGGGCTCCTCGGGTGCAGCTTCACGTGGGGTCAACCACCCTGGGTAAGCAGCCAGTTCTCTGCCCGAAACGATGGGGTACTGACTACGGTAGTATTCTCACCGCACGAAGCACTATATATTAACAGACTATTATTAGCTTAATAGACTACGTCCAACTCGACGATATAGTGCCAAATATGACTATTCAAATATTAATATACACGATGTCTCAATACCGATGGTAGGCGAACTTGGCCTTACTCCCACACGTGGCGTCGCGGGGAGGCTTTACGTCTGTGACTCTATTGGAGGGTAAGAAACTGGACTGAAAAGGAAGTCCTACTTTAGTAGCGCAGTATATATACGCACTATGAACAAATAGTCCCATTAGTGGTGCGGTAGCCAGATTCCTACGCGGAACTAGGACTTGTTCGTACATGTGGAGCGGTACGTTTGAACTGGGTCTGAGGGGTATGGCAGCCTGGCACCAAGGTCTCGACCAATAGTAGAATGGAGACTATTATGGGATGTTCAGTAGGCTAGAATGGATATTCAATGCATATTGTACAAGGAATATACAAGGGATATCAGGGAATATTAGAGAATATACAAATATAATTAAATATATATATATAAATAAATATATATATTCGGTTTAATCTGGCCCTTCACAACAGACGTGGTTAATCCCCCTGGCCTCCATGAAAGTGGAAAAGTCAGCAGACAAACTGCGGCCCATTGTCCGTAGTGAGGGTGTCTGGAATTCCCCACCGGGCGAACAGGGCGGAGAGGAAATCCGTGACCACACGGGTAGTCACAGACCCCGAGGCGGCCACCTCCGGCCACTTGGAATGGAGGTCATAGGCAACCAGGAGGAAACGCTGGTGGTGTGGGACACCATGGAGCTCCCCACAGATGTCCAGCTGGATGTGCTTCCAAGGTGCGGGTGGCCATGGCAAAGGCTGCAGCGGCGCTGGGGTTGGCGGCCCCGTCTTACCGCTGAGAAGGCAGGCTGAGCAGTCCCTCACCATTGTCTCTATATCCCGGTCAATGCCCGGCCACCACACCAGATCCCTGCAGCGCTGCTTCACCCTCACGATGCCCAGGTGCCCCTCGTGCGCCATGGTCAATATGCGTGCTCTGAGGTCACTGGGGATGACTGTGCGAAGCCCCCGAGCCACACAAACACTGCTCCAGCAGGACAGCTCATCCTTGACCCGATGAAAAGGCGCCAGCACCTCCGGGACCTTCACGGGCCACCCCCCCCTGATGTAGGTGCGGAGCTGGGCGAGCGTGGAGTCCCCCTCCGATGCAAGCTGAAGGTCCTCCAGGGAGACTGTGGCCTGGAGCGGGCCGTGAAGCTGAAGGACAAGCTCCGGTTCCATTGGATCCGTGCACGTTTTGGGTGCCGGGTCAGGGGTGGCACGGGAGAGCAGGTCAGCCACTACATTCTCCCTGCCGGGAGTAAACACTGTGGTGAAGTTATATGGCTGGAGCCTCTCAGACCAGCGGTGAATCCTCAATGGCTTGTGGCCCGACCCGGATGTAGCGAGCAGGGCGGTAAGAGCCTGGTGGTCCGTCCGCAGCGTAAAATGTCATCCGTACACGTACATGTGCCACCGTTCACACGCCCAGACACAGGCCAGAGCCTCGCGCTCCCCCACCGAGTACTTCTGTTCCGCTGGGGAGAGAGCGCGGGAGGCAAACGCCACTGGGCGCTCCACGCTCCGCTGGACCTGAGACAGCGCAGCCTCGATCGCCGTATTGGACGCATCACAGGTGACAAACGTCGGGCTCGCCAGATCGAAGAACGCGAGCACTGGTGGTGAGGTGAGCTGCGTTTTAAGTTGGCGAACAGCGCTAGAGCAGGCTGGGGTCCACTCCCAGACCGCGTCCTGTTTCAGGAGCCTCCGAAGCGGGGTGGTGGTTGTGGAGTATTGGGGAAGGAAGCGAAGGTAGTAGGCTGTCATCCCTAGAAATGATGAGAGCTGCGCCGGGCAGGACGGCTCAGGCAGGCGCAGCACGGCCTCCACGTTAGACTGGAGCGGGCTGAGGCCATCAGCAGACAGGCGGAACCCCACAAATTCGATGACTGGGACAGAGAAGGTGCACTTGTCCCCATTCAGCGTGAGGTTGTGACCGGAAAGGACGTCCAGCACCCTCGCCAGGCGCTCGTCGTGGATGGCTGATGTTGCACCATGGACCACTATGTCATCCAAAAAAACGACCACGCCTGGGATGCCGGCGAAGATGGTGGCCATTATTTTTTGAAAACAGCTGGGGGCTGAGCTGAGACCAAAAGGCATGCGGGTATACCTAAACACTCCGACATGTGTCACGAAAGCCGTAAGGTAGCGACTGTCAGGATGCAGTGGAACCTGCAGGTAGCCCTGGCGAAGGTCCAGTTTGGTGAAAACTGAGGAGCCGTAAAACTGTGCCGCCAGTTCCTCCACTGTGGGCAATGGGTACTTATCCGGAATCACCGCTTTGTTCACCTGCCTGAGGTCGACGCATGGACGCAGTCCCCCTAATTTCCTTTTGACTATCACCAGGTTGGAAACCCATGGTGAAGCGTCGACGCGCTCGATGATGCCCGCATCCAAAAGCTTCTGCAGCTCGGCGGTGACATCGTCGCGTAGGGCGAGGGGCAGGCGGCGCAGCGGCTGGATCACCGAACGCACCTCCGGGATGAGGAGAGGCTGGTGGTGAAACGCAGTGAGGCAGCCCAAGCCACTAAACAGAGCAGGCCAGCGCTGGTGCCAGGGCGAACCCACAGACAGAATGTCAGCCCCTGTATTGTCCACCAGGGAGAACCCAAGCCCACAAAACAAATCATAGCCCATGAGGTTGGCTCCCTGATGAGACACTTGGAAAGTGAATGAGGGAAGGGCCTTGGTCCCGTAGCACACAGTGAAGGTGACTGTGCCTGCCATTCCTATCTTAGAGTGTCCATACCCATACAGGTCCTCTGCGTTGGCGGTGAGCGCCCGGCGCGGGAAAAGTCGACGAACCGTGGAAATGTTCAAAAGTGACTTGGAGGCCCCCGTATCCAACAGGAGTGGGAGAACCACCCCGTCCAGTTCCACCGTGCACCATTTAAATGCACGAGAGGTGGCGTCCACTGAATGGATGGTTGTCGGCGTAGGTGGACGTGGCGAGCGTGGCGGCGTGCTATCAGCACCGGGAGCAGAGCGGCAGACCCGGGCAAAATGGTTCTGCCTGCCACAGCGTTGACACCTCTGTCCCCTGGCAGGGCAAACTGGAGCCCGGCTGGGGTGTGATGAGGAGCCACAATTTCCACACACGGCCCGGCGTGCTGTTGACGCGGCCGTACCCCGGCATGCAGCGAAATTTACCTCCAGGCTGTCATCCGGGAAAACCGGTTCGGGAAACTCCCCGGACGGCGCCACTGTTTGAGTCAACATCAGAGGTTTGGGGAAAACATTACAGGGTGCTAGCTGTGCTGCCAAACCTGCTGCTGACTCGAGATGGAAAGCAATATTAACAGCCTTTGTCAATGTCAATTCATCTGGCATCATTAATAGCTTATCCCTGAGCTTAGGGTTGTTAGTATGTTCAGCTAGCTGATCCCGTATCAGTTCATCTTCCATCACTCCAAATTTACAGAGGCTAGCCAGCCCCCGTAGGTCAGCTACATAGTGGTGGACCGACTCACCCACTTGTTGACGTCGCTGACGGAAAACGATCCTCCGGAGCATGACGTTTTGTGGAGCAGCGAAATGTCCCGACAGCAGTGTGACACAGTCCGCATAACTCGGTGCAGCTCCGAGAGTCCTAAAGATCCGTTGTCCCTCGGTTCCTAGGTTGTGAATGAGCAGGGCTCTCTTCCGAGCAGCGTTAGCGTCGGCGAGCCCGACGGCTATTATGAACGTATTAAACGCCTCCAGCCAGTGAATCCACTGAACCGGTGGCTCGCCAGGCAGGGCGAGGAACGGAGAGAGAGGTGCAAGTAGGGAATCCATAATCCCATCCTCGTCGCCAATATTATGTATTCAAATAACGCACCGGACTGCGGCTTAACGTTTGACGGTTTATTTAATCCGCTCCACCAGTGCACAACACACAACCACCATCTCCCGTTACCACAACGCTTTACGGTATATCACAGCAGTGTCGCAACATTACCGTGCCATCTTAAAGGCCCGGTGAACACCGTTGTGATTCACATACACAACAGGTACAGTACAGTACAGCTCAATACATACAATTGTTAAGGGGATGCAGACCAGAGAAAGACTTTCGTCTTGTTTACATCAGGGTCCCCCATTTTCAATTCATCGTAACATATATGACATACATGACATACAGATAGACAGAACTGCTACATCTATACATTTATGACATATCAGATTTGCAATTCCAGTACTGTTTGTGATACAAAAAGAGTCCAGGAAAAAAAAAAGTATATACATTTGACGTAGAAACTGTACATTGGACAGTTAGTGACGTCACTAAGCCCCGCCCTCCCCACAGTTGTTTGCCCAATGATTGGAGTATTCACAGAACCCGCCCCTAAAAGAACTTAAAGGTTCAGTTCAATGAAAAGCGTATTTTTCAACCTTGTTGCATATTTTAACAGAAGGTATGTTGATGTAAAATTACCCAAAATGTTAGACCTGCTGTTGTTGTGAAAATGATAACTAAAACCCTTTAATCTCTATCCCCCTGTGCAGTTTAAACAATAGTTATATTATATATATATATGAATGAATATATATATATATATATATATGCTGTTTAAACAGTTAGAAGTTAAATGCAGTTTAAACAGTTAAATGGTGCTTTTTATATAGCGCTTTTATCTGAAGTGCTTTACAATTTTGCTCCTCACATTCTCCCATTTACTCACACATGACGGAGGCAACCATGCAAGGTGCCAACCGGCAAATGGGTAGCAATTAGGGGTTAAGTGTCTTGCTCAAGGACACTTCGACATGCTGCCCGGGAGGAGCGGGAATCGAACCAGGAACCTTCCGACTACCAAATTACCGTTCTACCTCCTGAGCCACTGTCGCCCCATTTAGTAGTTATATATGTTTTTTCAACAGAGTTAAATATGCAACAGTTAAGTTTAGTCAATTATTTGGAATGAAGACCATGTACAATCAACCACAAATACAGTACATGGAATAAGCATGTGATGTGATTGATTGATTGGACATTTTCATTAACAGATTGCAGAATGGGTACCTACAGTACAGTACGGCTCAGTCAATACACACAATTGCAGACCAGAGAAAGACTTTCGTCTTGTTTACATCAGGGTCCCCCATTTTCAATTCATAATGTAATGGAGCTCCCCTGGGCAAGTCTGACCATGCAATGCTGCTGCTCATTCCAACATATAAACAAAAACTTAAATCCATTAAACCAACGGAAAAATCTGTCAGGTCCTGGTCAGCAGAGGCCACCGAAAAGTTGCGCGCTTGTCTCGCATGCACTGACTGGGACGAGTTCCGCGCAGCCGGCGATCTGCATGACTACACCGACACAGTGACGTCATACATCCACTTCTGTGAACAACTATGCATCCCATCAAAAACGGTCAAGTTCTACAACAACAATAAACCCTGGTTCACCAAAGAAATTCAACAACTAAGAAAAGAGAAAAACACTGCCTACATAACAGGAATAAAAGAACACTATGTGACTGCAAAATACAAATTAAGGGCTGCAATAAGAAAAGCAAAATCCAACTACACCGCCAAACTAGAACAACAAATCACAACCAACGATACAAGAACCATCTGGAAAAAACTCCAGGACATTACCAACTATAAAAAGAAACCCCCCCCCATACCTGACAGTGATGACCAGCTCCCGGACAAACTCAACATCTTCTACACTAGATTTGAACAGACACCCCCCCCCACCCCCTCCCCCCTGCCACCTCCCCCCTTCCACATCCAGGAAGGAAGAGGTGAGGACCACCTTCAAGAGGATAAAGAAAAATAAAGCAGCAGGCCCAGATAACATCAGTTCATCTGTCCTATATCACTGTGCTGCAGAACTGGCCCCCATCTTCACCAACATTTTTAACACCTCCCTCCGTAATTGTTCAGTCCCCCAATGTCTCAAACAGTCCACCATCATCCCTGTCCCAAAATCCAATAATATCTCCTGCCTTAATTTATTACAGACCAATTGCCCTCACATCCGTAGTAATGAAATCATTTGAACGCATCATTCTCACCCACCTCAAAACCAGCACCACCCCCCTCATGGACCCACATCAATTTGCCTACAGAACCAACAGGTCTGTGGATGACACAGTCAACACAGCCACTCACCACCTGCTGCAACACCTGGAAACCCGCAACTCATACGCCCGCATTCTGGTTATGGACTTCAGTTCCGCATTCAACACAATTATCCCAGCCAAACTCATCAATAAACTTCTGGACATGAACATCAACCCCTGCATCTGCCACTGGATCCACAGCTTCCTCTCCAACAGACAACAGAAGGTCAAAATAAATAACATCACATCCCACCCTTTATATCTCAGCACAGGAGCCCCCCAAGGCTGCGTCCTTTCACCCTGGCTTTTCTCCCTATACACCAACCTGCTCATATCCCTCCACAACTCCGTAAAAATATATAAATATGCAGACGACACAACCCTTATAGGCCTCATCACAGACAATAACGAAACAGAATACCGTACACAAATCAACCACACACTCACCTGGTGCACAGACAATAACCTCCTTCTCAACTCATCAAAAACCCAAGAACTTATCATAGATTTCAGATGCCAGCCAAACCCCAAAACCCCCATATCCATCTCCGGCAAACCCATAATCACCACAGATTCCTTCAAATTTCTCGGCACTCACATAAGCAATAACCTCAAATGGAAAACCAACACAGACCACATACACAAAAAAGCAAATCAAAGACTCTTCTTCCTCCGCCAGCTTAAGAAATACAGAGTCAATAAACATCTCTTGCTCCGTTTCTACCAGGCCATTATACAAAGCATCCTCACCTTCTCCATAACTGTTTGGTACAGCAATCTGGACACTCACTCAAAAAACAAACTACAAAGAATCATCAATAAATCCTCAAAAATAATCTGCACCCCCCTCCCTTCTCTCGAATCACTCCACCGCCAAATCACAATCAGGAGAGCCAGGAAAATCATTTCCGACCCCACTCACCCAGCACACCACATCTTCCAGCTGCTGCCCTCCGGGAGGCGCTACAGATCCTTGACCACCAAAACAACCCGGTTCAAAAACAGCTTCTTCCCCACTGCCATACGGACACTGAACTCCCTGTAGCATCCCCCCCCCCCCCCTCCCTGTAGTACCCCCCGCAACCCCCCCTTACCTCTGCTGACATGGACATGGACAAACTCTGAACTGTATCTATGTAATTGTGTTTTCTTTTATGTACGCTGTAAGTGATGTTATATGTTCTATGTTTTTTATGTTGGAACTGCTATGCTATGCACTGAAACCAAATTCCACCAGCCTGGCTGGGTGGTCATTAAAGAAATTGAAATTGAATTGAATTTAGTCTGCATGCATGACATAAAAATGTCTATTCAAGATATCATTGTGACTTAAAGACACCTGTAAACATGTATTGTGATGTATGTATTGTGATATATGTATTGTGATGTATGTACTGTGATGTTTGTATTGTGATGTAAAAAAGAAAAAAAAATCTAACCCTGACTAATCTTACTGTCATGCACTTGTCCTAATAAACGAACCTACACTGTAACACGCAACACTTTGATGAACATTGTTACTCAGACAATAGAGTTGTACCCTTCTTGCTGTCTTGTCGTACAGAACTTGTAAGTCGCTTTGGATAAAAGCGTCAGCTAAATTACTAAATGTAAATGTAAATATGATGTATGTAGGCTATCATTTGTGTTCAATAGTGGTCTGGTTAAAGCTCCCTTTGTCTTTTGTGAATTAATGAATGAATGAAAACTTTATTTAACAGATTGCAGAATGGGTACAATACAGTACGGCTCAATACACACAATTGTTAAGGGGATGCAGACCAGAGAAAGACGTTTGTCTTGTTTACATCAGGGTCCCCCATTTTCAATTCATATCGACATTTATGACATACACAACATGACATTTATGGCATAGGGACATACAGGTATTTAGTACTGATACATTTGTGACATAAACGGTATTCAAATATACAGCACTGTTACCCATAGATCCTGACATATGATGGGGAGGGGACTGTACATTAGGAGGGGGTGGGTGGGTGGGAGAGAAATATACATACGGTGGGGAGACTGTACATTTGGAGGGAGTGGGTGGGTGGGTGGGAGAAATATACATACGGCGGGGAGAGAATATATACATGTAGTGGGGAGGAGACTGTCTATTAGGAGGTGGTGGGGGGTTTGGGCATTTACGGTGGCCAGTTTCGAATTGCAGCCTCCCGTAGGTGCTCTTTAAGAGCGGTTTTGAATGTGGGTAGGGATTCACATTCCTTTACAGCTTTGGGTAGGGCGTTCCACATTGATGTGGTATAATTGCGAAACGTGTTTAGTCCCTTGTTTGAGCCGAATCTGGGTTTAACATGATTTGTTGAGCTTCCTCTGGTGTAGTGGTTGTGATATTCACTGACCTTTGGGAAGTATTTCGACATGTACATGGGTACCTTAGTCATATAGTGTATCTTGTAGACCAGGCCCATTGCAAGTTGCTGTACTCTGTCGTCTACTCTAAGCCATCCTAGGTGGTCAAAGTGGGCAGGGGTGAGGTGGGTTCTGGGGGTAAGGTCAAGTAGTAGTCTGACCAGTTTGTTTTGTGATGTTTGTAATCTTGTTTTTAGCGCCTTTGAGGTGCTTTGGTACCATGAGGTGCAAGCATAGTCGTAGTACCCTTGAATGAGTGCTCCTGCCAGAGTCTTCAGGGTATTCTTGTTTACCAGAGAGGAGATCCGGTACAAGAATCTAGTTCGTTGGTTGACTTTTTTTATTACATTGGATGCCATTTTGTCACAGGAAAGATTTGCCTCTAGGATGTCACAAATTTGTTCTTAATTGACCTGCCTGGTTAAATGAAATAAAACAATAAACATTTCTCATGATGATAAATAGAAGGTGGTGATCTTCCTCTCATCTCTGTGTTTAGCTCAACAGCACTAGAACCGATCTGGCAGAATCTACTGTGGCTGTAATTCACTGAAAAGCCACAAGATGGAGCTCTAAGCTTGGAAACAGACATGTCGTTCTGATCCGCGTGATTTTTTTCGTAGCCTCTGTTTGCGAAGACCAGTGGTGCGTTATTGAAATCATCTGGGGTGACACGCACCACGTGCACGCGCGCTCCCGGCGCGTGCGCGCGCTCCCGCGAATGCGCATTTAATGTCCCCTCGCTTGGGCACAGACTAAAGACAGTGCCTAATTGCCTCTACGAATGGAATGTAACACGTCTTCACAACAAGGTTAGGTGTGAATGTGTCTGAGAACGTATTTAACACACCTGACGACCGGAGCTATTGATATGCAAATAGCGAGTGAGGTCCCACACCGTGCTACCCCGTCCATTGAACAACGCATGCCTGGCGAAGACTGATTGATTGAAAACTTTATTAACAGATTGCAGAATGGGTACAGTGTACAGCTCAATACATACAATTGTTAAGGGGATGCAGACCAGAGAAAGACTTTCGTCTTGTTTACATCAGGGTCCCCCATTTTCAATTCATCATATGACATACATGACATACAGATAGACAGTACTGCTACATCCAGTGGTGCGTTATTGAAATCATCTGGGGTTGCACGCACCTAATGGCGCCACGTGCACGCGCTCCCACGAATGCGCATTTAATGTCCCCTCGCTTGAGGACAGACTAAAGACAGTGCCTAATTTCCTCTACGAATGGAATGTAACACATGTCATTCACAACAAGTTAGGTGTGATTCACCAAGCCACATCGTTTCAAATGGAGTGCAATAGCGGCTGCAAGGTGTTAGGCGGCCGTATTGGACCTTTGAGATCTCAGACCCATCCCCAGTGATAACACAGGCTGCCGGCATGTCTTTATGAATGGAAATATCGAATAAAAGAAACAACGATGAAAACCCGACTATACTCTGGTTTTCGGGGGTCCTGGCGCTCAACGTTCGGCGAGTTAACTCTAGATCTTAGATCCTAATATGAAAAACGATGTGATTTAATGTTCTATGTCTTACCTTGACTTTGTCTATTTTACTGCTATCTATTTTATGCTTTATGTCTGCACTTTATGCATTGCTCTTGATCTGCCAATATTTTATGCCTGTCTTTTTGTACTGCTGTGAAGCACTTTGAGCTGCAATTCTTGTATGAAAGGTGCTATACAAACAGTGTATTATTATTATAAATTATTATAGTTTGCTTAATTAATTAAAGGGTGTGAATTTAAGTGTTCTCTAGTGCCTTTTGTCCGCTTTAAAGTGGTGGTATAAGTTAAAGGTTGTGGTGTCCAAGTAAAAAAAAATCTATCTGGGCTAAGCCCCGGATCTCCTACAATCCTAAATCCGCCCCTGTGCACTGCGTGCAACCCTGTCCCATGAAGAACGCATCACTGCTTGTGTTTATTGTCTTTCTAAACCTTGGGAAGGGGGGCACGTAATTGAATTTTTCTGTATGTCTTGCACAAATTGGAAAATGACAAAGTTTACTTTGACTTTTAACATGTGTCTATAGTGTCAGACACTAATGTTAAAAACGGATACTGCTGTAATATAAAGTGAAATTATACCATGCCTCAATGTATCAACTTTAAACATACACTAAATGTTAATGTTAGAAATGTTCATTTCCATTATTTCCACCATGTGCAACATTTCCTAAGAACAGCAATGTCCATTCGATCAACTCCAAATCTGTGCTGTGAGCTCAATTCTCCCGGTGCATGCAGAAGTAGAATTGCTGTCTTGTTTTGGATGAATGAGTTATTTTATGCAATACAACATTATCTCACTATAATATATACATGTCTGTGCAATACGACATTACCTCACTATAATATATACATGTCTGTGCAATACAACATTACCTCACTATAATATATACATGTCTGTGCAATACGACATTACCTCACTGTAATATATACATGTCTGTGCAATACCACATGACCTCACTATAATATATACATGTCTGTGCAATACCACATGACCTCACTGTAATATATACATGTCTGTGTAATACCACATGACCTCACTGTAATATATACATGTCTGTACAATACTACATCACCTCACTGTAATATATACATGTCTGTACAATACCACATCACCTCACTGTAATATATACATGTCTGTGTAATACTACATCACCTCACTGTAATATATACATGTCTGTGCAATACTACATCACCTCACTATAATATATACATGTCTGTACAATACCACATCACCTCACTATAATATATATACATGAGCAATACGACAGATGTTTGGGACATGTGCAATAATGTCATTGACTACTAAGGTGCAATATCTTTTTCTCTACTGTATGATACAATTATATAGTATATAGAAGTATAATAGAGTAATACATGATTAATATAGTAATACATACAGTATATAGATAAATGCGTGTGTATAAATGAATGAACCTCAGTAAATATGCAATTTAACTGACAGATACACAAAAGTTATTAATTTATGTTAATGTAATTGTGTTGATGTTTTCATTTCTGCAAAATAAGTATGTACATTTTGTTTGGTTTGGTAAACATCGCGCTATGAACAGTCTATCAGTGTACAGTATGTGTGTAGGGGCAGGTACAATACGAGTTTTCTTCTTCCTGTTCCTTTCGGTCATGGAATTGAGTGGATCATATTAAGTGAACTATATGTACTGAAGACACTGTTGGACTGTAACAATTCCATGTATGAATGATAATTAAAAAAGAAATTGCAATGCTGTTTAAAAAAAAGAAATTATATTCTTGTGAATAAGTGCATGTGTAGCAGAGTATGGGTACATGAATGTGGTGTGGTAGTGAGTGTATGTGTACACTAATGTATGTATGTTAGTGAGTGTATGGGTACACTAATGTATGTATGTTAGTGTGTGTATGTGTACACTAATGTATGTATGTTAGTGAGTGTATGGGTACATGGAATGTGTTGTGTGGTAGTGTGTGTATAATTTGTTAGGTGCTGCATAAACACTTTTCGTTGTACTGTGTTACAGTACAACGACAATAAAGCTTTCTACTTCTACTCTACTACACAGGGAATGGAACCCCTAACCACAGGGAATGGCACCCCTAACCACAGGGAATGGCACCCCTAACCACAGGGAATGGCACCCCTAACCACAGGGAATGGCACCCCTAACCACAGGGAATGGAGGCAGCCATCTTTATGCACTTTGTCCATCAGTAGTTTGAGCTCAGAGCTTCTAGAGCAGTGGTACCCAACCAGTCGATCGCGATCGACAGGTAGATAGCGGGCTGATTTCAAGTAGATCTTGATTAATAAAATTCGATTATAAAAAAAAATAAAAAAAAATAAAAACGTTTTTGCTAAGTCAACTCTGCCTCTCCTTGTTAACTACAACAAGCAATGCTGTTTGTTATTTAAGATGAGGTCGGACTCGGCACTGACAGATGTGTTCATTATGCTGCTTTTATAAAGCCTCAAATGACGGCTTACAATATACAATTTTGGCTGGTAGCTCTCGGGCTAGGTGGTAAATAAAAAGATCTTGGTTCAAAAAAGGTTGGGCACCCCTGTTCAATCTAGAGAATCAGATTCAGTATCAGTTAGTATAATGAACGTGGTTTGTAAGGTTCTGATTCTGACATATTAGGAGCCATTCTTTAATGTTGCTTTAGAGATGAATTACTTTAATTCTTAAACAATCAAACATCCAACTATCACCAAACATAAGAGAACATGAATAGAAACATTTTAAGAAAAGGGTCACAAAAAAAAGATCACCATATACTGAAAACACAAAATTAGGTATATAAAGATAATTGGTCCTGTTGAATGTGGTGTGGTAGTGAGTGTGGGTACACTGGTACATACATTAGTATGTAGCACCTCTAGCTCCCTGACCTCCTCCTCCTCCACACCCCTACCTGTCACTTCAGGTCTGCTGACACCAACCCCTTACTTCCCATCAGGACCAAGCTCCAGACCTGGGGCAACAGGGCCTTTGCAGCAGCTGCCCCCTCCCTCTGGAATGCCCTCCCCTCACATCAGCAACACCCCACCGTCCTTTAAATCAGCCTAAAAAACAAACCCTGCCAACACCCTACAGAACAAAATCAGTCTCCCTTCCACTGTCTGTGGAGCAGCTCCAGACTTTATACCTGATGACGTCACAAGTTGAGTCTTACTTCTCTGGTTTCTGACTTTGGGGGAGAGTAGCACATGTTCACAAATATTGATTGAACTTTCCTAGAAATAACATATTGGAATTCTTGATTTGGGTGACGTTCCCCTATCAATCACCTGTTCCCAAACAATGTGATGTATGTAAATACTTCACCTTCAAAGCCCTCAACAACCTGCCACCTCTACCTCTCTGACCTCCTCCTCCATCACCTCTACCTCTCTGACCTCCTCCTCCATCACCTCTACCTCTCTGACCTCCACCTCCATCACCTCTACCTCTCTGACCTCCTCCTCCACCTCTACCTCTCTGACCTCCTCCTCCATCACCTCTACCTCTCTGACCTCCTCCATCACCTCCACCTCTCTGACCTCCTCCATCACCTCCACCTCTCTGACCTCCTCCATCACCTCTACCTCTCTGACCTCCTCCTCTACCTCCTCTACCTCTCTGACCTCCTGCTCCACCTCTACCTCTCTGACCTCCACCTCTCTGACCTCCTCCTCTACCTCCTCTACCTCTCTGACCTCCTCCACCTCTCTGACCTCCTCCACCTCTCTGACCTCCTCCACCTCCTCCACCTCTCTGACCTCCTCCACTACCTCAGCCTCAAAACCCACCTGCCAACACCATACTGTTCTTTAAATCAACCTCAAAACCCACCTGCCAACACCCTACTGTTCTTTAAATCAACCTCAAAACCCACCTGCCAACACCATACTGTTCTTTAAATCAACCTCAAAACCCACCTGCCAACACCCTACTGTTCTTTAAATCAACCTCAAAACCCACCTGCCAACACCCTACTGTTCTTTAAATCAGCCTCAAAACCCACCTGCCAACACCCTACTGTTGTTTAAATCAACCTCAAATCGACATTTTCACAAATTTAGCTTTTGACCCAGTTGTAGTATCCCATTCTGTAAAGCGTCTTTGAGCACTGTGAAAAGCACAAATTGAATGTATTATTAATAATCATATAAATATCATTATTATTAATGCTATTGTTGATGTTATTAATAATAATACACATATTCATACATTATTAATAATCATGATAATAATAATAATGTTACCACCCCCTGTCTTTCATTGTCCAGGTCATACAGTCCAACTTACACCATACTCCCCTCACTCCGCCGCCAACCATCTGCCTTGTTGTCAAATCACTGCTTCAGTCGGTCTGACTGACTCGGCGGAGGGTCAGCGGCTTCCCGTCTGCGTTGCAGAAGAGCGGATACAGTTTCTCATAGAATGGGCAACGACTGAAGCTGTAGATGTTGGCTCCAGTGTCTGCGTTGTAAAAGGAGACATCTCTGGCCTCATAATCCACAAACACCCCTAGTGTCTGAAGCGTCTCTGTCAGGGAGAGGGTGACAGGAGGGTCAGCACGAGCTTCATACACACCTCTGTACAAGCTCACAGACCAGACCCCTCTGTCAGGATTAAACGGGACGGTGCTCTTCCTTTTAATGGACTCTGTGGCGACGCCTATCCACCACCAGGCGTTTCCCGTCACCTCGACCTCATAGTAAAATCTCCCAGAGACGAACCCTTCCTTCCCCAGGACACACAGCTTGTGCTCAAATCTTTTGGGATTACAGGAGAGAGCCTGTTGGGCGTCTCCCCATCTCACTTGTCTGCGGTCCTCAGAGAGAAGGAGTTGAGGATGAGCAGTGTCTGGGTCCAGAGACACGTCCACAGCATACTGTCTCACTGTGTTCACTCCCATCGCCTCTAGTGTCTCAGAGAGCGTCTTCTGCATATTTTCCACAGCTCTCCTCACGGCCTCCATGGGGCCTCGGTCAAACTGGACCTTCCTTCCAGGCAAGGTCTGGGTTGTTGTGGGGAGGGTGCAGAGGGCTGCAGAGCTCTCGAGGAGGTGGAGTTGGTCCTCTGTGTGCGAGAGTGTCTTCAGCTCTGAGCTCCTGCTCAGTAACATGTTGATCTCCTCCTCGAGCTCTTTGATGATTTCGTCAGCCTGTTTCTCTAAAGCCTTCTGGGTCTTTTCAGCTGCCTTAATGATTTCAGATGTGTTTCTCTCACCAAGGTCGACAGAGTTCCTGATCTTCTGAACCCTCTGCTGTCGCTCCCGGATCATGTGTTGTACTTGTGACTCTGTGTTTCCCAGTTCTACCTTCCTCTCTTCACACTCGTCCTCAATGGGTACAGTCGTGTGGGTCTTGTGGTCGGATAAAATGCACAGAAAACACACGGACATCTTGTCGTTCTTACAGAACCGTTCCAGAGGCCTTTTGTGCTTCTTACAGGCCCTGTCCTCCAGGTTCTCCACAGGATCAATCAGGTTGTGGCTCTTGAAGGAAGCCAGGATCTGGTGAGGCTGCAGGTGGCTCTCACAGAAAGAGGCCAGACACACCAGGCAGGACTTCAGAGCCTTGACCCCTTTCTCAGTACAAACATCACAAGGAACATCTCCAGACTCAACAAGATGACTTCGCTCCGGAGGCTTGGTTTCATCTTCAACTGAAGCCAGTTTATTAACCTGAGCGGCCATTTCAGAGATTAAAGTGTTGACTTTGAGATCCGGTCGCCTCTCGAAGGCATTCTTACACATGGGACACAGGCAGCGGTCACTGCTATCCCAGTAGCGTGTGATACAGGTCTTACAGAAGTTGTGTCCACAGGGGATGGTGACCGGGTCAGTGAACACATCTAGACAGATGGAACACTGGAACTGATCCTCTGACAGACTGGAACTGAGACTGGAACTGGCCATAACTGTGAACAAAGAAAAACAAATGATAAATACACTATAGCTGCCAGCAACCATTCACTGTGTCCAAACACATAGGGCTCTATTTTAGTGAAGCGCAAGGCATGCGCTGGCTGTTTGGGCCCAAGGTAACATGGTGGTTCGAAGGGAACAGCTTTTCTGTAAGTGTTATTTGTGTGAATGTGTGAAGACTGTCTGTATTACACACAAAGGGAACTGTCTGACCACTTTCAAACTAAGTACAGAATAAAAAATACTTCCAAATAAACGTTCATGATTATGAATATGTAGGCTACATGTCAAAAGGGCAATACATTTTGTTAATGTAATCTACTTGCACATATGTATGTTATATAGCCTAGTACTATTCTTACTGGATTAAACATTAAAGTAAATCCTTCAACTGAATGCAGCCTTTTAATCGTATAATCACAACAAGCTATTTCACTTTTACACTTGTGGTTATTGAATCCGTGCATGGATCAGCATAGCCCCTTTCGTGACTTTCGGTTTGCAAGCCTGTGGCTTTTGTGACCGGAGTCACTTGCCCACCCGCCCCGATCACCCAGTAGCGAAACGACCAAGCGTCGTCAAGGGGCTCGCGGTGTGTCAAGAATACATCAGATCTGAATTTCAAAGATACCCAGCGTACAATATGGGTCTAACACAGCTTCACGATGGGGTCTGGAAGCTCGGAGTTGCTAATAAACAGTTTAAAACATTGTTACTCGACGAGTGGTATTTACAGACCGAACGTCCATCTCCGCCGTTGGTGTCACAGCGCATGCGCACCATGCCGCGTTCACGTTACTGGGAAGAAGCGGAAGAACCAGTTTCCGACTGGGAAAAACCATTCACGTCAGCCTCCTAGTGGTAATTCCTACTAGGACATATGGGATTCTTTTATAGACCCCATATCTCCCACTTCGCGTCACGAATTGCAGAAGTATGGATGTGGGCGTTTCATCCATAGATATATATAGAGTCAAAGCGTGAAGGCTTCCTAGTTGTAGCAACGAGATGTCCTCTGGTTCTTCCGCTTCTTCCCAGTAACGTGAACGCGGCATGGTGCGCATGCGCTGTGACACCAACGGCGGAGATGGACGTTCGGTCTGTAAATACCACTCGTCGAGTAACAATGTTTTAAACTGTTTATTAGCAACTCCGAGCTTCCAGACCCCATCGTGAAGCTGTGTTAGACCCATATTGTACGCTGGGTATCTTTGAAATTCAGATCTGATGTATTCTTGAAACACCGCGAGCCCCTTGACGACGCTTGGTCGTTTCGCTACTGGGTGATCGGGGCGGGTGGGCAAGTGACTCCGGTCACAAAAGCCACAGGCTTGCAAACCGAAAGTCACGAAAGGGGCTAGGATCAGCATCGTGAAAACATCATGGAAATCATCATATATGAGCACAATACACTAGAAGAGAGAGGCACTTGTGAGGACAGTGACTACAATAAATACCTCTCGTTCTAGTGGACATTTTTGAGAGATTGAGAGTAGTAGGCCTATATATTGATTGATTGTTTGAAAACTTTATTAACAGATTGCAGAATGGGTACAATACAAAATAACTGCTAAGAGGATGCAGACCAGAAAAACCATGACACTCCCCTGACTTATAATGGGGCTCTATGGAGAAACCATGACGCTTTCTGACTAAAAGTATAATGGGGCTCTATGGAGAAACCATGACACTCACCTGACTAAAAGTATAATGGGGCTCTATGGAGAAACCATGACACTCCCCTGACTAAAAGTATAATGGGGCTCTATGGAGAAACCATGACACTCCCCTGACTAAAAGTATAATGGGGCTCTATGGAGAAACCATGACACTCCCCTGACTAAAAGTATAATGGGGCTCTATGGAGAAACCATGACACTCACCTGACTAAAAGTATAATGGGGCTCTATGGAGAAACCATGACACTCCCCTGACTAAAAGTATAATGGGGCTCTATGGAGAAACCATGACACTCACCTGACTAAAAGTATAATGGGGCTCTATGGAGAAACCATGACACTCCCCTGACTAAAAGTATAATGGGGCTCTATGGAGAAACCATGACACACTCCCCTGACTAAAAGTATAATGGGGCTCTATGGAGAAACCATGACGCTTTCTGACTAAAAGTTGTTTCAAACAAAAACGGCTGGATGTCATTTTGCCAAACCAGCATGGCTGTGAGAGTCTTTAAGCGTTTACATATCTAGCTTTGGCATGGATTGATTGTTTAGGGATAAACCGGATGAACAAAAATTAGGGATTTCAATAGGTGTAGGGTCTATATGGAACACATACAGGAAAACACATGATCTATTCATTCATAAATGGATGACGTGGCTTAATATTGGATGTCTTTGTCCTCGGTGGAAGTTATTCCTATATACCAGGCGCATGTTGTTCTGATTGGCCATAATGACGTCAGGCACCACTCCCTGTAATCATGGCATACAAGAGTGTATGTCATAAATGTCTATATGAATTGAAAATGGGGGACCCTGATGGAAACAAGACAAACGTCTTTCTCAGGTCTGCATCCCCTTAACAATTGTATGTATTGAGCCGTACTGTATTGTACCCATTCTGCAATCTGTTAAATAAAGTTTTCATTCATTCATTCATTCATTCCCTCCTGCTCCATAATGACGTCAGGCACCACTCCCTGTAATCATGTCTCCCTCCTGCTCCAGCCCCACAGAGGCCTTGTCTCACCAAATAGTTACAATAAGTTGGACACAGTGCAAATAAAGTTAAACGTAAACTTATGAGGTCAAAATGAACAAGAATACACTCATGCCTGAATATAATGGACAGAGGTTTGGTTTGGGTGTGTAACGTGTGTTACTGTAAATTCGTGTAAAAACCGATTCTATTCTTATGACATTTTTGTATTTCCTTCTTATTAAAATCAAATCCTACTCACCTTTAAATGGCTCTATTGTTCACACGACGGTGTAAACAGGCCCCTGGACAGTTTGGTGAAACTCTCTTTGTAAAGATTTCTGCTGCGTGTTCCTGGAACTTCCTGCCGAACGATTCACTTTCATTTCTGCAAAGTGACGTCACTAAGCCCCGCCCCCCCCACAGTTGTTTGCCCAATGATTGGAGTATTCACAGAACCCGCCCCTAAAAGAACTTAAAGGTTCAGTTCAATGAAAAGCGTATTTTTCAACCTTGTTGCATATTTTAACAGAAGGTATGTTGATGTAAAATTACCCAAAATGTTAGACCTGCTGTTGTTGTGAAAATCATAACTAAAACCCTTTAATCTCTATCCCCCTGTGCAGTTTAAACAAGAGTTATATTATATATATATGAATGAATATATATATATATGCTGTTTAAACAGTTAGAAGTTAAATGCAGTTTAAACAGTTAAATGGTGCTTTTTATATAGCGCTTTTATCTGAAATGCTTTACAATTTTGCTCCTCACATTCTCCCATTCACTCACACATGACAGAGGCAACCATGCAAGGTGCCAACCGGCAAATGGGTAGCAATTAGGGGTTAAGTGTCTTGCTCAAGGACACTTCGACATGCTGCCCGGGAGGAGCGGGAATCGAACCAGGAACCTTCCGACTACCAAATGACCGTTCTACCTCCTGAGCCACTGTCGCCCCATTTAGTAGTTATATATGTTTTTTCAACAGAGTTAAATATGCAACAGTTAAGTTTAGTCAATTATTTGGAATGAAGATTATGTACAATCAACCACAAATACAGTACATGGAATAAGCATGTAATGTGATTGATTGATTGGACATTTTCATTAACAGATTGCAGAATGGGTACAGTACAGTACGGCTCAATACACACAATTGCAGACCAGAGAAAGACTTTCGGCTTGTTTACATCAGGGTCCCCCATTTTCAATTCATAATGTAATGGTTTAGTCTGCATGCATGACATAAAAATGCTCTCTATTCAAGATATCATTGTGACTTAAAGACACCTGTAAACATGTATTGTGATGTATGTATTGTGATATATGTATTGTGATGTATGTACTGTGATGTTTGTATTGTGATGTAAAAAAGAAAAAAATATCTAACCCTGACTAACCTTACTGTCATGCACTTGTCCTAATAAACTAACCTACACTGTAACATGCAACACTTTGATAAACATTGTTACTCAGATGATAGAGTTGTACCCTTCTTGCTGTCTTGTCGTACAGAACTTGTAAGCCGCTTTGGATAAAAGCTAAATGTCAGCTAAATGACTTTAATGTAAATGTGAATGTGATGTATGTAGGCTAATCATTTGTGTTCAATAGTGGTCTGGTTCAAGCTCCCTTTGTCTTTTGTCACAAATTTGTTCTTAATTTACCTGCCTGGTTAAATGAAATAAAACAATAAACATTTCTCATGATGATAAATAGAAGGTGGTGATCTTCCTCTCATCTCTGTGTTTAGCTCAACAGCACTAGAACCGATCTGGTACTGTGGCTGTAATTCACTGAAAAGCCACAAGATGGAGCTCTAAGCCTGGAAACAGACATGTCGTTCTGATCCGCGTGATTTTTTTCGTAGCCTCTGTTTGCGAAGAAGACTGATTGATTGATTGATTGAAAACTTTATTAACAGATTGCAGAATGGGTACAGAGTACAGTACAGCTCAATACATACAATTGTTAAGGGGATGCAGACCAGTCTTGTTTACATCAGGGTCCCCCATTTTCAATTCATCATAACATATATGACATACATGACATACAGATAGACAGTACTGAGTATACATTATTCACAGTATCACAGTATCCACTGAAATACACAATATACATTATTCACAGTATCACATATCAAATCAAATCAAATCAAATTTATTTATAGGGCCCGACAACACACGTTAATGTCCCCATGGGCCGTACAGGTCTTCTTTAAACAAGTCAAGAAGAAAACATAACAATAAGTCAAGAACAGAACAAGAACACCATAAGGTCCAAACATTTTTAGATGAATGCAAATAAATGAAAGAATGCAAGCACTCCCAGACATACCCCACGCGAAGGTAAGGAAAAACTCACTAAAACCTAACAATAGGGAAAAAAGCTCCACAGGCAGTGTGGAGGAGAGAAACCTTAGAAGGGCCATTCAAGGGGGGATCTCCCTTCTTAGATGTCGGTGATAGTAGTGTTGCAGACGGACAGTTGGTACGCATGCACTCATGTGTGTAGTGAAACACAGATGAGTGCATGCAATAGCAACTGAACATTTTGAAAGATTAAAGATAGAGCTGATAGCGGATCTATTTGAGGCACAGGGGCGGCGCAAAGAGGGTCACGTCCTCCCCGTCTTAGTCACGGGACATTCAACACTCCGGTCATTGCTCAGGGACAGCCGGAGACAGGGAGATAGGGGGCGGCGCAGAGAGGGTCGCGAACTCCCCGACATCATCACAGTATCCACCTAAGGTGCAGTATGCCTAAGGTAGTGTAGGTTGTCCTCCTTGGGTTCCTATAAGTCCCAGGTCAATGTCTGGTAGCAGTCGCTGCCCCCTGTTGTGGGGCCTGGAGGCTGCTAGTCGCTGCCCACTGTTGTGGAGCCTGATGGCCACTGGTATGAAGGACTGTCCGAGGCGGTTAGTTGAGTGTCGGGGGGGAATGAGTCTGTGGCTGAACGAGCTTCTCATATATATATAATTATATTCACAAATTACCCAATGTAGTGTAAAATGTAATTTTGACTGGACTAGACTAATGCAAAAGCTATTTCAATACTATGTACATCGACTTCATTAAACAAAACCCAAGTGCAAAGCAAAATAACATCACATTCAAACACCTTCAAGTTTACCCATCAGGATTTGAGTATTTATCTATTATCTCATGCACATAGGCATTGTGTATAAGGAACTGGCGCATGCCCCCACTGCTAATTTACAAGGTCACCATTCAAAATAGTTCCTACCTATTAATGTGTGTAATGCAGGGTCACCTTTTAAAATAGTCAACTCATGAGGAATGTGCAGGTCAGAGAGAGCATGGATGATGACAGTGAGGATTAACTAATGGTCTATTTTTTAACAAACAAAAAAAGCATACTTATTTATGTATTTATTCACCCATTCATTCATCCATTATTTAATGAATTCATTAATTCATCTATGTATTTATGCATTTAGCTCCTTTGTGTTTTTGGCTGTTAAAACATTGCACATTCTGGTCATTGGTCCTCATTCTCAAACATGTTCGTAATTACCTTTGTAAATATCTTTGTGTCATACTAACAAATTTACAAAAATCCTCCTCCGGATTCCTGAACGTGTGAAACGGTCTCCGGAAGTGGCCAACATTTTCGCAGCTGGGTTCCCATGAATGAAAAACGTCACTCATTCTTAAACTGCAAAGCGCGTTCTTGTACACCTGAATTTGCATACCGCCACGCCCCGCCAGCTCATTATAAGGCGAAGGAGGCGTGTGCAAAACGGCGAGGGCCGTGTGCAAAACAGCGAGAGGGTCGACATTGCATCTGCACCATGCTGACCCATTCAACAGGTAGCATAGAAGCGTTTTGCGACTGATCTCAAAATTAGATTAGATTCAAATGTATTGTTATTATACAGTACAATACACCATCCAACCAAAGTGAAAATGTAACAGTAAAGTGCAATAGTAACATACACAGGTGATGAAACCCAGACATCTCATTTAGTCATGTCAATACTGAACAACTGCGCACTTGTCAAGAGCCAATTGCGCAGTTGTTCAGTATTGACATTACTAAATGAGATGTCATGCTAATATGTCATGTTCTACAGTAGGACTTACTACTATAATACATAATAAAACAAGTCATTCGAATAATAGAAGCCTACTTTGCTGGAACGATTCACTTCCCACGTATACAGTACGTGTGTGTGATGTGTGTGTGTGTGTGTGTGTGTGTGTGTGTGTGTGTGTGTGTGTGTGTGTGTGTGTGTGTGTCAGTGTGTGTGTGTGTGTGTGTGCTCATGCGCTGAGGCTGCCTCACTAAGCCGTTTCTCCGCGCATTTATTTAGTTCTAGCAATAGGAATAAATCAAACCAACAATAAATAATATCATAGAGAAGAATATATTCCACTATACAGTAACTATATCCGCAGCGATCGGTTGAGTTCTTATTTATTTAGTTTGCAGTGTGTGTGTGTGTGTAATGCTCACAATGCCTCATTGAGTCAGGACTATAAATGCAAAACGTAATTGTTAATGATACAAATATTGTCGTATTTATTATCATTATAATTATTTAATTCCACGGATGTCTGTAGTATCGGCAATCCCCAATCTGGAGGCGCCGACAGGGACCATCAAGCATCACATGGTTTTGATAGTCGTACAGTAACTAACGCTACCGATAAGGCCTGCAAGCACCACATAAGGCTGTCGTCGGACAGACAACTCAACGTTTCACCTTGATGCAGCGCACAGAGCATGTTTGGAAGCGCGTCTATTTTTCTCTCCAACCTATCTGGTATATCCAACCTTTACTGTGCTCAAGCGCATACCATAGGCCAGAAAACAAATGCTCGCCAATCTGAACGTGAAATTACCTTGTTGGCTTTGTTATTACACTACCTTGGTTGCGCCGATGGCGCAAAGTTTCAATATTCAGTTGATCGTTTGGAAAGTGCAATGTTTATAATCTTTTTCTGAACCTGAGCTACACAATCTGACATGTGATTGCATTTCCAGGTGACCTGCCAGGACAAAAAGAGGGTTCCTATGGGTTTCCATAGTGCCAGGTCACTTGCTTTTTGCATGGCCAGTCACCTGCAAATGCTATCATGTGTCGTAGCTCCGTTTGAAACAAGGCCACATGCAAACAGTGCTTGGATTATAAGCATTGCACTTCACAAACAATCGACTGAATGTTGCAACTTCACGGCATCTGCGCAAGTAAGGTACTGTAGCTTCATTACAAAGCCAACAAAGGAATTTCACATCTTTACATTACGTTGCGTCCAATTGTCCAGCATTCGTTTTCTGGCCTATGGTAGGGAGGTCAAATGTTCTGCAGTAATGTAATCGAATGGGAGCTCTGCCCCCACAATGCTGTTCATGACACAGTTTCGGCTCCTTCCATTTTCAGGACCATTTCACTGACAAAAAGCCAAAGTCCCAGACGATACTTTCAATTGGTAGAACAAACAACCACTCAAACTGTAGTCAACCCCTGTGCCACACAATGGCGTTTGTTGGTTGATGATTTGTGGGCGAAAATGCCTGTCAAAATGGTGTCAGCGTTTTTCATTCAAATGGCTACTCCTCTTAAATAGGAGCCGACAACAAGGTTCTTCCATTTAAACGTTGCCCCAAGTCTCGACTACAACCACCTTGAATCGGATTTATCTTTCCGTTTGGGACTTTTGAGTTTTTAATCAAAAGGCGATGGGTGCACTATATCACCTATCAGGAATTCAATGTGGCCAACCCGGCGCAAGCGGTCTCTACTATTTAAAATCATATTTTCCATGGTCGATTATAATAGATTATTACATGGCGTTTTCACATTTGCCGAAATGCTTGCTTGTGATTGGTCAATAGCGCTTGTCAGAGGTCCGATATTACTCGATAATGGACCTCTGTGGAACAATAATGACCGCTGTGCGCAGCTGTGCGCAATCAAGGCCACTGACACACTGCATCAGTGCAGCCAATCAGACACACCTGCTGGCTGCACTGACTGTGTGTGACGATGACAGCGGAGCCAGAACAGAACTGCGTCTGCATTTGATCTCGTCTTGTCGATGTAAAATGAATTAGGTATATTGTTAGTAAGTTAGCCATGTAATAAGCGGGATAATGTATAGCTATACTCGATCATTGTCGCAAAATAATTGACCTTCACTGACGTTTAAAACACCTCGGCGCTGCGCCTCGGTATTTTAAACTCCGTGTCGGTCAATTATTTTGCAACAATGACCTCGTAGCTATACATTATCCCTTACTTATAGCTTGGTCAAGTGATTACAGGAGGTTATTATTATTTTGTTATTTTGCCACTAAAAACTAACGTTTTCGATTTTTATCATATTGTAGAGACCACCTCACTGAGATGGAATATTAAATGAAAAAAGATATTTTCGGTAAATGCAGAAATATGTCTGACCCCCCTACTCTGGTGTTTTCACCCAACCTCGTCCTATGAGTTTGACCGTAGTAAAGGTTGGGTATACCAGCTATCTCAAGCATGCTGTCTGCCACCAGCCACCCACCACCAGCCACCCACCACCCACCACCCACCACAGCTGCGATCAAGACCCTGGTCCTCACAATGACATCAGTGCATACTATGGCTGCATGCCAATGTGACGAGACGCCTTGGCTCGCTGGTGGGTGTGGCATACTGAAGTAGGTTCATGGCACCAAAAGGGGTGGAGTGAGGTTCCGGTAGCGACGAGCGTGCCACATGAGTAGCAGGCAGCAATATGATCTGAGCTGACTCTTTTTTTTTGTTTTTTTGTATGAGTCGACTTACTATTTTCTTCTAGTGGTTCCTGGTGTCTCTATAAGAGACAGTGGCACCGGGCTGCTGCCAGAACAGACAAGTCTGACAGACAGACCGACACTGACCATCACAGAGGAGGTTCAGCCACTGGATTTAAACAGAGCTACTACCACTAACTTACACCAGAGAGATCATGGGACTCCTCAGTGTTGAAGAACTGGTAAGTGATTCTATAGGGGGCCTCTCTCTAGCGGTTGTGTGGAGACTGAATCCAACATGAATTCCGTTTAGATTGAGACGATGTGATGCACAATCTGATGTGACATCAGCAATATTAATCTTGGGGGGGAAGTGTATGGCCATGTTGTCTATGGTGATGAAGATGGTGGTGGTGGTGATGATGGTGATGATGATGATGATGGTGGTGATGGTGATGATGATGAATATTTTGATGGTGATCAGGGACAGCAGCATCATGAGAACCAGGAGGTAGAGCTCTGTTAACTCTGAACATATAGTTGTGAATGAATGAATGAATGAATGAATGAATGAATGAATGAATGAATGAAAACTTTATTTAACAGATTGCAGAATGGGTACAATACAGTACGGCTCAATACATACAATTGTTAAGGGGATGCAGACCTGAGAAAGACGTTTGTCTTGTTTCCATCAGGGTCACGATGAGATGACCGACACGTCAGAAATAACATCAGGGTCACGATGAGATGACCGACACGTCAGAAATAACAGTATCTGCTCTAACCTTTTGAAACTTAAAATCTAAATTCTAAATGTCATTTCAATATAATGCAGTGCAATCAGAAAATTCCTCCCTTTTTACAGAAATCATTCTTGAGGCCGGTTGGCGGGTGGATGTTGGATGTATAGCCTGTGGGCCACCAGTTGTCTATCAACCTATTTTAACTCTCTGGTTTGGTTTATATCAGACCGATATATATCAGAGTTTGAATCGTACATCGAATTGGTTCTGTTGTTGTTCGACTGGAACCAAGTGCTTTTCAATGGACAGAGAAAGCAGCTTGTGGCAATTTTTTTTTTTTTGATCTTTTTCTCCCTCCTTTTTCCTCCGATTTCTCCCATCCCAATGGTAGTCGTTATGCCAATTCCCAATCCCCTTCCTGGTCGCTGCGCACTTACCCCCCACAGTCGGTCTGGGAGAGTGGAGGCTATCACGTGCTTCCTCCGACACACGTCCAGCCAATCAACCGCTTCTTTTCACCTGGCAGCGCGGACTCTCACTGAGAGGGTGTAACGTGTGGAAGGATCACACTACCCCCCTTAGATCCTATCCGCGCTGAGCAGGCGCCCCGACCGAACTGTAGGAGTCGCTGTTTACAACGACCCGGACCCACCCCTTCAGCTTTCCCACCCTCTAATACTGCCAATTGTATTAGTGTGAACGGCCAGCCAAGCTGGTGACAACACCGGGAGCTGGATTCGAACAGGCGAATCCAGCGTCTCCGGCGTTGGTGGCTTGTGGCACATTCTAACAACCACTGGTACAATAGAAAAAGTGTCCTTGAGTTGCTATATGAAGTGTCTCTTTATCAACAACTACAAACATTTAGATTGATGTGATTTAACAACAGTGGACAGATCACTGCCCTCAATTTAGCTCTGCGGTTTTTGATGAAGTTCGAAATCTAACAGCAACTGAAGGAAGCTCCTAGTTGTGTCCTATATTGTTAGGTTACCTTGTTTCTGCTTTGCTCAATGGCACAATGGCAGGCACAAGTGTAAGCCAATGTGTCCTACCGAGAGTCGACTAAACAAAACAAATTCTTAGTTGACTAATAGTAATAAGATAGGGTTTTGTTTACCATTCAATGAGTTGATTTAATTGTGAATCTTTATAACTGCGCTCTCCACTTGACTGTCTGCCAGCAAATGAATACACTTGTGCAGAATGATCATTGTAGGGCAAGTGTTTGAGATCAATGCATACGGAATTTTAGTTTTGACACTAGAGATGTGCTCACTGCTCGGGCATTTTCCAGGAAATGAATCATGCAGCATGGAGAGAAAAGAATGAATCAGCGAAACAAGCAGTAGTTCACCTACTCAACACCCAGACAAGTGTTTAGTCCTGTCATTTATTATTTCAAGGCAGCCCTGCACTGCTCAAGGGCACAAATGTTGGGGATGTTAAAGGTTCCCGATGCCTTAAAGGAACACAAGAACATTTTGGGGAAATGCTCTTGTTTACCATCATCCCTCAGAATCAGATGAGAAGATTGATATAATTGAATTTCATCTCTGTGTGTCAGGTTTGGAGTTGTATTATAGGCTAGCTGCTCCCTACTGCTTCCAGTCCTTGTGCTAAGCTAGGCTAGCATGCATCTGGGCCTCTCTCTGGGCTTACTGGACACACAGAGATGAAACTAATATACATTTTCTTGACTGACGCTGGGGAAGATGGCAGATGAGTGTTTCTTCAAAAATGTTGGAGTGTTCCTTTAATGCCTCATTTGGAAGATTTTAACGGTCAAACCTTTAAGTAAATTCCCCTCCCCCTCCCAACAGGTGACAGGAAAGAGGTGGGAGGGAAAGCAGACAGACAACTTCTCAGGGGGCGTGTACGAGGCAGCTGTCAATCAAGAGCAGGATGGTCACAGGACACACAGAGAGCAGGTGGGCGGAGCCCTGTCGGAGGAGAGCGACAGTGGCAGCGAAGAGGTCAGCGTGGCGGCTCTCAACGTAAGACAACAATACATGAACATGGACATTATTTCATGTACTGTCTGAGTGTGAGAATAATTACTCTACATGTGAGATCTGTGAACAGAATATTTAAAACACACACACAAATTAACTTAACACAAATTACAAGACTTTGAAGCGATTAAAACAATAAACTCAGTGTATGTCAATTGATGATTGTTATACACCCAAAAGCGCTTGAAACTAACTCTTGAATATAATTACTGTATTTTTTTGCTAAGCTCTTTTCTTGTTGTTTAATTGTACGTTTGGTTCTCCATTAGATACATTTACCTAACATTTACAATATCACAACATGGCGTAGAACAATATGGCTGAAATGTAACCCATTATGTTGCTGTTCGTTCTCTCAGACGGACAACAGCGGCCGGCTGAAGCTGGAGACGGTGGACGACCTCTTCAACATCATGAAACTGAGGAAGAGGAGGAGGGAGAGGAAGGCCGCCGCCCACAAGAAAGAGCCAGAGGCTGAGATCATTGTAAGCTGCTGTTGTCTTTTCTCGTTCTTTCTTTCTTTCTTTCTTTCTTTCTTTCTTTCTTTCTTTCTTTCTTTCTTTCTTTCTTTCTTTCTTTCTTTCTTTCTTTCTTTCTTTCTCTTATCTTTCTTTCTCTTTCTTTCTTTCTTTCTCTCTCTCTCTCTCTCTCTCTCTCATCTCATCTCATCTGACTTTCTCTCTGTCTTCTCTCACCCTCTGGTGACTCTTAGTCAAATAGATGCATCAGCGGTGAATAAAAGTCTAAATTCAACTCAACGTCTCAGTAGTTCTGCTTCAGACTCACTCTGTGTCCTTGTCTCCTTCTCACCAGCCTGAGACGGTGGATCAGGAGCTGTTTCTGAACGCAGCCATGGAGAATAAACTCCCCGTGGTGGACAAGTACCTGGCAGACGGAGGAGACCCCAACGTCGGAGACCATGTGAGTATAGCAGGATCATAGTGTACAAAGTGCATGTCATATAGTGTACAAAGAACATGTCATATAGTGTACAAATTACATGTCTGTCATATAGTGTACGGTATAGCAGGATCATAGTGTACAAAGTTCATGTCATATAGTGTACAAAGTACATGTCATATAGTGTACAAAGAACATGTCATATAGTGTACAAAGTACATGTCTGTCATATAGTGTACGGTATAGCAGGATCAGTGTACAATGTTCACTAATTCACTTATACTTTGTAAGTTGAAAATTCACTAATAATTAATACATTTACAATTCACTAATAATTCACAAGTTGACAATTCACTCATAATTCACAAGTTGACAATTCCCTAATAATGAATAAGTTAACATTTCACTAATAATAGCTCCTTGTATGTTTCCTCTTCAGTTCCTGAGGACAGCGCTACACAAGGCTTCCTTCAGAGGAAACGTGAAGATCGTTAAGAGGCTGTTGGAGGCTGGAGCAGCTATAGACACCAAAGATAAGGTGAGGACTTATTCAGTCTGTTCTCGTCTCTCTTTCTTTATTAACACTTCCTTCTCTTTCCCTCCTGACTGTGTTATTCTCTCCATTCCTTGCCTTCACACACACACACACACGCGCGCGCGCACGCACGCACGCACGCGCACACACACACACACACACACACACACACACACGTCTAACAGTACTATGTGTGTTACAGCTGGATGCTACAGCAGTGCACTGGGCCTGTAGAGGAGGAAGCCTGCCGGCCTTGGAGCTGCTGCTCAATGAGGAGGCCAAGTTTACCTCCAGAGACAAGGTACTGTACATAAATTATACACACATATACATACTGTACTTAAATAATACACATATGTACATTTCAAAAGGTGAAGAATACATATGAATTGTATGTAGATGGTTTCAATGGAATTGCGTTGCTAGCTCGGACCCAAGTTTATTTCCTGTCGGCTGTTGATATTAGCAAAGACTGCAACAGGAAGTAAACTTCAGTCCATTTAGAAAGTTTATGTTGTCAAGTTGAAACTGTCATAGACTTTATTCCCCCATAAATTTGCCAGAAATCTCCTCTCCTCTCCTCTCCTCTCCTCTCCTCTCCTCTCCTCTCCTCTCCTCTCCTCTCCTCTCCTCTCCTCTCCTCTCCTCTCCTCTCCCTCTCCCTTCCTCTGCTCTCCTCTCCGCTCCCTTCCTCTCCTCTTCCTCTCCTTTCCGCTGTTCTCCTTCTCCTCTCCTCTCATATTCTCTCCTCTCTCCTCTCTCCTCTCCTCTCTCCTCTCTCCTCTCTCCTCTCCCCTCTTCTCTCCTCTCCTCTCCCCTCTTCTCCACTCTCCTCCCCTCTCCTCTACTTTCCGCTCCTCTTTTTTCCCTCTCTACTCATCTCCTCTCTTCTCCTCTCCTTTCCTCTCCTCTCCTCTCCTCTCCTCTCCTCTCCTCTCCTCTCCTCTCCTCTCCTCTCCTCTCCTCTCCTCTCCTCTCCTCTCCTCTCCTCTCCTCTCATTCAGGTCAGTGTGTCTGCCTATATATATATACATATACATATATAGCCTGCAGACTCATATAAAGATACGTGGCTATAGTAAGCACCAACAGTTTAACACTAAGCTCTGTCCCCTCTCAGCTGCGCAGCACTCCTCTCCATGTTGCAGTGAGGACAGGACACTACGAATGTGCCGAGCACCTCATCCACTGTGGGGCCGACGTCAACGCTAAAGACAGAGTAAGACACGGATGGACAGTTATTGAGAGTGAATGAGCTTGAATATGGACACCAGTGATGTCATCGGGGGGACATTTAAATCCTTGTGTTGTGTTAATTACAGCTCCATGAAATGATGTGGATGAAAAAACAGAGAGATAAGGACGCTCAATAACTGTAAAACTAAATGAATGTGTGCAAAACTGTTTAGAGCCTTGGGATATGCGTGAGATTATGTTGCAAAATAAATCAGCGTTAGTAAAACTATGTTGGCCATGGACTGGTGTTTCACTGAAGCTGCAGCTTTGAAAGGGGTGAGAAGCGCAGCTCTTGTCCCGTTGACCGGACGGTTTCTCCTTCCCTTCCAGGAGGGAGACACGCCCATGCACGACGCCGTGAGGATCAACAGATTCAAGATGATCAAGCTGCTAATGATGCACGGTGCGAGTCTCAAGACCAAGAACTGTGTAAGTACAGCAGCCTCAGAAAGGCCCCTTGAGTCATAATCAGCTGCACAGGGATTTATTGGTCCAAATTTAACAACACAGGTGGTCTAATGATCTGTTGTAAACCAGGGGTTGCTCTGACTTGTTTGCGCCAACAAGGACAATGCCACTCAAATTGGCCCTGGATAGAGTTGATGGCGGCGGATAGATGGTAGCTGATATGGCTGATGGAAGATTGAGCCTCCTTCAAGCCTGAAATCATGTTTAGGATTAGCCCCTGTTTGCTAATCTCCAGTTTCCACTGCTTGTGGCAGTTTGATGTAGAACTACACCTGCTGGAAAGGACATGTTCTTGGTGATTATAAGGCCTCACCCTTACAGATTTGTAAAAAAAAAAAAAAAAAAAAAACTGTCCTATTCCGCCACCTAGTGGGTTTAGGTACCAGCTTTGAGCACCTTCAGGTCTCCTCTGAACCAAACCAAACCATTTTGCTCTTATAATGATAAAAGGTATGGGAAATTAAAAGGATTATATATTATATTATATATTATATATTATATATAGGCAGTATTTTCTGGCAATGTAGATGGACAGGTTTTTTTTTTATAACTAACACAATTTTCTCCACTTCATTTTTCATTTCATATAGCAAACAATATTGTCCAAATTCCTATCCCTTCTAGCCCTTCTACCGAAATGGTAATTTCATTGATTATTAAAGGTACATATTTCTGTCCTTGCAGGACGGGAAGACCCCTATGGAGACCCTGTACTCCTGGCAGAGTGGAGCCAAGAGCCTCCTGTGTAACTTCAGCGAGGCCAAAAGTGTCAAGTAGAACACATTGGAATCCATTAGAACCAGGAATAGATCTATGAGGATCTGCTGGCACAGTGGTGTGTGTCTGCACTGCCCAGAGTCTGTGGTGAGGTGCAGGGTGCAAAAACACATGACATGAAAGATACAAATTAAAACCAAATCCCGGAGTTGGATAGATGCAACACACACATGCTACCATCTTTGACAAGGTGTTGTGTGCTGAAGACAAGTAGACATAGTGGGGAGAAAATGAAATCATAGGGAAGATATGGATTTTTACATGGTTTAAAAACTGTAGGCAGGAATAATGCATATTCCCTAAATTAGGTTATTTCTCAAGCACATGGCTGGTTTGTATTTAGCCGTCAACGTGTGTGTTATCCAATTATTTCAAACCATTATGAATACTATAGAACATCCTCCATCCAGGAGAGAAGCAAGGATTCAGCACAGAGAGCTCCAAGGGGAGGATCTGACGGCCTATTGATGGATAATGTGAATTAATTAAACTAATCCGATTGTCAATATTAATGTGACTAGCACTGATAGATTTATTGATCACCAAATATTGCTGGACAATGTCTGGGTGGAAACTTCAAAGGTTCTTTTGTTTTCTGTTTTGAAATCAATGATTATTTATTTATGAATTATCAAGTGTGATCATTGCTTTGTTGGTTTATTGATTGGTTCATTACTACGGACAATGATTAATTGATGTGGTTTGTTTAACAAACAGGGTAACGAGAAGGATATAGTGAGATCAGACCTGGATCAATCATTAAATTAAACGATTTAATTTATTTGGATCGCTTGCTTTAGTCTGCCCAGAGCACATGCCTTGGTTTGCAACTTTGGGGCAATCCTAAAGTATTCTTTCAATTAATCAATAGAAGTGATTGAATCAACCTCAAATAGTAATGTGACCCAGGAAAGATTGTGGTAGTGACTGAAGAGTATATGGTTCAGAAGAGTTTAACTAATTACTGGTTTCTCAGTACTCTAGTTAGGCTACAATCGTTAGAAACACAGCACAGAAATGGAAGATGAATGGATTTGAAAGTCACTGTTGGTTTAGAGAACGTTTTGAACAGAGGGTAATTATTTAATTTATTTTAAAATATGCTTCATGAACTGAGATAATTTTCTTGTAGATTTTTTTTTATTATTGTGAAATATATCTGTACATTTTGCTTTTTATTTATGGTTTGAGTCAATAAAACCTGTTTTGAATTTAATTTTGTCTCTTGTTTTTCGAGGTATAGTAAGCCATGTGAAATCAGAACAGTTTACAGCATCTTGTAATTTAACAGTGTTAAAGCTGCTTTTTTTGGGGTATACTTTGGGGTACTTCGGGGTACTTTAGGGTATTTTCTGGTACTTTGTGGTGATTAGTAGGGCTGCAGCACCCCCTCTCAATTATTGCAAAAAAATATATATATAATTTTTTTTTTTTTTATGTTTTTTTTTTTATGACAGTATTTATATATTTGTATATACTGTAACTGTATAACTGTAACACTGTATATTATAAGTTTATCCTGCTCAAAGCACTTCACCATTTTAATATTGTGCGTATTGAGCCGTACTGTATTGTAGCCATTCTCCAATCTGTTAAATAAAGTTTTCATTCATTCATTACACTACTGTATGTACACAATCATACGTGTAAAACCGAGTAGATTTTCGAGTGATGACACACTGTCACAGACTGATTGAATGACAGGTGAAACAACTAATTGTATTCACCTCCCGTCTCCCGCCCTTCCCACGCGCCACGAACCACTGAGCTACTGTGATACAGTGCTTGCGCAGTCAGTCGATTTTAGCTAGTAGTCAGACTTTGCTAGCACAGAATGTCTCACTCGCAGAAAAGAAAAATATCAGATTTATTTTCGAAACGTCCCGCCGGTCCCAGTGACAGTCCCACTAAATCTGATAAACGTCAGAGAGAAACGGAGACGACAGGTTCAGCCTCAGCATCAGGTATTGAAGAGTTAACTGAGTCTGTTCCCCTATACCCCCCCTCGGGCGCCAGGGGCTTCCACTGAGGGGTGATGCAAATAGGGATGGGGTGTTATGGCAGCTCATGATGGAAAGAGTGCGCACCGAGTCTGATCCCGAGTTGAAGAATTGGCTCCAAAAGAGAGAGAACTGGATGTCCAACAACATCCAAAACGAAATCTTACAGCTGTTTGCCCATGATATTCAGCGACAAATTAGAGGCAAAGCATCCAAAAGCCCATTCTTTGGCTTGAGCGCTGACGGAACCACTGATGTCACTCACTGGAAAAGAACAATTCTCGTGTAATATACAGTTCGCCGATGACAACTTGGAAGCTCAGAACTTCTTTTGGGGTTTTTACAATGCCCGGCCCAGACACAACAGCCGAGACGCTGTTTTTGTGTATAAAATACTTTTACGCCTCGACCTGCCCATGGAGAGGCTGATAGGATACTGTTTTGACGGGGCCAGCAACATGTCTGGGGGGTACAGGCTAGACCAGGGGTTCCCAAACTTTTCAGGCCACGACCCAAAAAAAACAGTGTCAGAGAGCCGTGACCTATAGGAGGTAAACATTTTTTTTAAATTTAAACGGAAATGTATGGTTGAAACATGCAAACGTTCAAACGCACACACACTAATAAGCATTGGAGGCTTTTAACCAGGGCCGGACTGGGGAAATCATTCAGGCCAGGAAATATAGCCCCAGTCAGGCCACTTTTTAAGCAAGGGGTCTGGGGGTCCCCCACCAGGATTTTTTTTGTTACAAAGACTTCATTTCCTGCATTCTGGTGCAGGAATTTTTTTTATTTGTACCCTTTAAATTCCAGTGTTTGTGATGGCATCACAAATTATTGTTAAAAAACAGGCTAGCATATGTATGATTAGCAACAACACAGATTTTTATGGATTTTCTGTTTTTTGATAAATACAATATTTTATTCAACTTCAGCCCTGATCATAACACCACATATTCATTTTATAATTCTAACCCTTTAAATGCCAGTGTGTGTGATGGCATATATTTGCAATATATCAAATGCAAAGTAAATTTTTCTGGGGGGGATTATTACAGGTTAGCTAGTGATCTCCTGGTTGTTCCCCACCTAGGTTATCTAACTATTGCGCTGGCGCAACTAGAAACACTGGCCTGGCCTGCTTCTAAGTTCAGTGGCCTGACCGCAAAAAAAAAATTAAATTTTTTATTTATTTTTTTATCATCTGGCGACCCCCCAGCACCCCATACCGATTTAAAGTTCCAACGTGGCTGGGTGTAACGGTACACAAAAACCACGGCACGGTACGTACCTCGGTTTTGAAGTCAAGGTTCGGTACGGTTTTCGGTACAGTGAGGGAAAGTTTGGCTTTCCATGTTCCACTCAGGGGTGATGTAGTGTGCAGTAGCTAATTGTACGTGTAGGGCTGTCAACGAATATTTTATATTGAAATTAATAATCGACTTGTACATATTTTTCTTTTTTATAATAATAATAATAATTATATTAGATTGTGAAAAAAACAGCCCCCGGTGGGCGGTCGTTAGTGGTTAACATACCGTTGTATTAGTTCGGTACACTACACAGCCGTTCGGTACGGTATGGTACACACTGAAACTTGTTCGGTACGGATACGTGTACCTTTACACCCCTAATGTCTGTGCAATACGACATTACCTCACTATAATAATTATATACATGTCTGTGCAATACGACATTACCTCACTATAATATATACATGTCTGTGCAATACGACATTACCTCACTATAATATATACATGTGCAATACGACAGATGTTTGGGACATGTGCAATAATGTCATTGACTACTAAGGTGCAATATCTTTTTCTCTACTGTATGATACAATTATATAGTATATAGAAGTATAATATAGAGTAATACATGATTAATATAGTAATACATACAGTATATAGATAAATGTGTGTGTATAAATGAATGAACCTCAGTAAATATGCAATTTAACTGACAGATACACAAAAGTTATTAATTTATGTTAATGTAATTGTGTTGATGTTTTCATTTCTGCAAAATAAGTATGTACATTTTGTTTGGTTTGGTAAACATTGCGCTATGAACAGTCTATCAGTGTACTGTATGTGTGTAGGGGCAGGTACAATACGAGTTTTCTTCTTCCTGTTCCTTTCGGTCATGGAATTTAGTGGATCTATATGTACTGAAGACACTGTTGGACTGTAACAATTCCATGTATGAATGATAATAATAAAAAAATATTTGCAATGCTGTTTAAAAAAAAATAAAAATTATGTTCTTGTGAATAAGTGCATGTGTAGCAGTGTATGTGTACACTAATGTATGTGTGGTAGTGAGTGTGTATGGGTACACTAATGTATGTATGTTAGTGTGTGTGTGTATGGGTACACTAATGTATGTATGTTAGTGTGTGTATGGGTACATGGAATGTGTTGTGTGGTAGTGTGTGTATAATTTGTTAGGTGCTGCATAAACACTTTTCGTTGTACTGTGTTACAGTGCAACGACAATAAAGCTTTCTACTTCTACTCTACTACACAGCGAATGGCACCCCTAACCACAGGGAATGGCACCCCTAACCACAGGGAATGGCACCCCTAACCACAGGGAATGGAGGCAGCCATCTTTATGCACTTTGTCCATCAGTAGTTTGAGCTCAGAGCTTCTAGAGCAGTGGTGCCCAACCAGTCGATCGCGATCGACAGGTAGATCGCGGGCTGATTTCAAGTAGATCTTGATTAATAAAATTCGATTATTAAAAAAAAAGAAAAAAAAAGTTTTTGCTAAGTCAACTCTGCCTCTCCTTGTTAACTACAACAAGCAATGCTGTTTGTTATTTAAGATGAGGTCGGACTCGGCACTGACAGATTTGTGTTCATTATGCTGCTTTTATAAAGCCTCAAATGACGGCTTACAATATACAATTTTGGCTGGTAGCTCTCGGGCTAGGTGGTAAATAAAAAAGTAGATCTTGGTTCAAAAAAGGTTGGGCACCCCTGTTCAATCTAGAGAATCAGATTCAGTATCAGTTAGTATAATGAACGTGGTTTGTAAGGTTCTGATTCTGACATATTAGGAGCCATTCTTTAATGTTGCTTTAGAGATGAATTACTTTAATTCTTAAACAATCAAACATCCAACTATCACCAAACATAAGAGAACATGAATAGAAACATTTTAAGAAAAGGGTCACAAAAAAAAGAAGATCACCATATACTGAAAACACAAAATTAGGTATATAAAGATAATTGGTCCTGTTGAATGTGGTGTGGTAGTGAGTGTGGGTACACTAATGTATGTAGCACCTCTAGCTCCCTGACCTCCTCCTCCTCCACACCCCTACCCGTCACGTCAGGTCTGCTGACACCAACCCCTTACTTCCCATCAGGACCAAGCTCCAGACCTGGGGCAACAGGGCCTTTGCAGCAGCTGCCCCCTCCCTCTGGAATGCCCTCCCCTCACATCAGCAACACCCCACCGTCCTTTAAATCAGCCTAAAAAACAAACCCTGCCAACACCCTACAGAACAAAATCAGTCTCCCTTCCACTGTCTGTGGAGCAGCTCCAGACTTTATACCTGATGACGTCACAAGTTGAGTCTTACTTCTCTGGTTTCTGGCTTTGGGGGAGAGTAGCACATGTTCACAAATATTGATTGAACTTTCCTAGAAATAACATATTGGAATTCTTGATTTGGGTGACGTTCCCCTATCAATCACCTGTTCCCAAACAATGTGATGTATGTAAATACTTCACCTTCAAAGCCCTCAACAACCTGCCACCTCTACCTCTCTGACCTCCTCCTCCATCACCTCTACCTCTCTAACCTCCTGCTCCATCACCTCTACCTCTCTGACCTCCTCCTCCATCACCTCTACCTCTCTGACCTCCTCCTCCATCACCTCTACCTCTCTGACCTCCTCCTCCACCTCCTCTACCTCTCTGACCTCCTCCTCCATCACCTCTACCTCTCTGACCTCCTCCTCCATCACCTCTACCTCTCTGACCTCCTGCTCCACCTCCTCCACCTCCTCCACCTCTCTGACCTCCTCCTCCATCACCTCTACCTCTCTGACCTCCTCCTCCACCTCCTCTACCTCTCTGACCTCCTCCACCTTCTCTACCTCTCTGACCTCCTCCTCCATCACCTCTACCTCTCTGACCTCCTGCTCCACCTCTACCTCTCTGACCTCCTCCTCCACCTCTCTGACCTCCTCCTCCACCTCTACATCTCTGACCTCCTCTACCTCTCTGACCTCCTCCACTACCTCAGCCTCAAAACCCACCTGCCAACACCCTACTGTTCTTTAAATCAGCCTCAAAACCCACCTGCCAACACCCTACTGTTCTTTAAATCAACCTCAAATCGACATTTTCACAAATGTAGCTTTTGACCCAGTTGTAGTATCCCATTCTGTAAAGCGTCTTTGAGCACTGTGAAAAGCACAAATCGAATGTATTATTAATAATCATATCAATATTATTATTATTAATGCTATTGTTGATGTTATTATTATTAGTAATATAGATACGACTATTAATAATAATACACATATTCATACATTATTAATAATCATAATAATAATAATTATGTTACCACCCGCTGTCTTTCATTGTCCAGGTCATACAGTCCAACTTACACCATACTCCCCTCACTCCGCCGCCAATCATCTGCCTTGTTGTCAAATCACTGCTTCAGTCGGTCTGACTGACTCGGCGGAGGGTCAGCGGCTTCCCGTCTGCGTTGCAGAAGAAGATCGGATACAGTTTCTCATAGAATGGGCAGCGACTGAAGCTGTAGATGTTGGCTCCAGTGTCTGCGTTGTAAAAGGAGACATCTCTGGCCTCATAATCCACAAACACCCCTAGTGTCTGAAGCGTCTCTGTCAGGGAGAGGGTGACAGGAGGGTCAGCATAAGCTTTATACACACCACTGTACAATCCCACAGCCCAGACCCCGTCGTCAGGATTAAACGGGACGGTGCTCTTCCTTTTAATGGACTCTGTGGCGACGCCTATCCTCCACCAGGCGTTTCCCGTCACCTCGACCTCATAGTAAAATCTCCCAGAGACGAACCCTTCCTTCCCCAGGACACACACGTAGTTCTCAAATCTTTTGGGATTACAGGAGAGAGCCTGTTGGGCGTCTCCCCATCTCACTTGTCTGCGGTCCTCAGAGAGAAGGAGTTGAGGATGAGCAGTGTCCGGGTCCAGAGACACGTCCACAGCATACTGTCTCACTGTGATCACTCCCATCTCCTCTAGTGTCTCAGAGAGCGTCTTCTGCATATTTTCCACAGCTCTCCTCACGGCCTCCATGGGGCCTCGGTCAAACTGGACCTTCATTCCAGGCAAGGTCTGGGTTGTTGTGGGGAGGGTGCAGAGGGCTGCAGAGCTCTCGAGGAGGTGGAGTTGGTCCTCGGTGTGCGAGAGTATCTTCAGCTCTGAGCTCCTGCTCAGTAACATGTTGATCTCCTCCTCGAGCTCTTTGATGATTTCGTCAGCCTGTTTCTCTAAAGCCTTCTGGGTCTTTTCAGCTGCCTTAATGATTTCAGATGTGCTTCTCTCACCAAGGTCGACAGAGTTCCTGATCTTCTGAACCCTCTGCTGTCGCTCCCGGATCATGTGTTGTACTTGTAACTCTGTGTTTCCCAGTTCTACCTTCCTCTCGTCACACTCGTCCTCAATGGGTACAGTCGTGTGGGTCTTGTGGTCGGATAAAATGCACAGAAAACACACGCACATCTTGTCGTTCTTACAGAACAGTTCCAGAGGCCTTTTGTGCTTCTTACAGGCCCTGTCCTCCAGGTTCTCCACAGGATCAATCAGGTTGTGGCTCTTGAAGGAAGCCAGGATCTGGTGAGGCTGCAGGTGGCTCTCACAGAAAGAGGCCAGACACACCAGGCAGGACTTCAGAGCCTTGACCCCTTTCTCAGTACAAACATCACAAGGAACATCTCCAGACTCAACAAGATGACTTCGCTCCGGAGGCTTGGTTTCATCTTCAACTGAAGCCAGTTTATTAACCTGAGCGGCCATTTCAGAGAATAAAGTGTTGACTTTGAGATCCGGTCGCCTCTCGAAGGCATTCTTACACATGGGACACAGGCAGCGGTCACTGCTATCCCAGTAGCCCGTGATACAGGTCTTACAGAAGTTGTGTCCACAGGGGGTGGTGACCGGGTCAGTGAACACATCTAGACAGATGGAACACTGGAACTGATCCTCTGACAGACTGGAACTGAGACTGGAACTGGCCATAACTGTGAACAAAGAAAAACAAATGATAAATACACTATAGCTGCCAGCAACCATTCACTGTGTCCAAACACATAGGGCTCTATTTTAGTGAAGCGCAAGGCATGCGCTGGCTGTTTGGGCCCAAGGTAACATGGTGGTTCGAAGGGAACAGCTTTTCTGTAAGTGTTATTTGTGAATGTGTGAAGACGGTCTGTATTACACACAGAGGGAACTGTCTGACCACTTTCAAACTAAGTACAGGATAAAAAATACTTCCAAATAAACGTTCATGATTATGAATATGTAGGCTACATGTCAAAAGGGCAATACATTTTGTTAATGTAATCTACTTGCACATATGTATGTTATATAGCCTAGTACTATTCTTACTGGATTAAACATTAAAGTAAATCCTTCAACTGAATGCAGCCTTTTAATCGTATAATCACAACAAGCTATTTCACTTTTACACTTGTGGTTATTGAATCCGTGCATGGATCAGCATCGTGAAAACATCATGGAAATCATCATCTATGAGCACAATACACTAGAAGAGAGAGGCACTTGTGAGGACAGTGACTACAATAAATACCTCTCGTTCTAGTGGAAATCTGATTGAGAGTAGTAGGCCTATATATTGATTGATTGTTTGAAAACTTTATTAACAGATTGCAGAATGGGTACAATACAAAATAACTGCTAAGAGGATGCAGACCAGAAAAACCATGACACTCCCCTGACTAAAAGTATAATGGGGCTCTATGGCGAAACCATGACACTCCCCTGACTAAAAGTATAATGGGGCTCTATGGAGAAACCATGACACTCCCCTGACTAAAAGTATAATGGGACTCTATGGCGAAACCATGACACTCCCCTGACTACAAGTATAATGGGGCTCTATGGAGAAACCATGACACTCCCCTGACTAAAAGTATAATGGGGCTCCATGGAGAAACCATGACACTCCCCTGACTAAAAGTATAATGGGGCTCTATGGAGAAACCATGACACACTCCCCTGACTAAAAGTATAATGGGGCTCTATGGAGAAACCATGACACTCCCCTGACTAAAAGTATAATGGGGCTCTATGGAGAAACCATGACACTCCCCTGACTAAAAGTATAATGGGGCTCTATGGCGAAAGTAAACCATGACACTCCCCTGACTAAAAGTATAATGGTGCTCTATGGAGAAACCATGACGCTTTCTGACTAAAAGTTGTTTCAAACGAAAACGGCTGGATGTCATTTTGCCAAACCAGCATGGCTGTGAGAGTCTTTAAGCGTTTACATATCTAGCTTTGGCATGGATTGATTGTTTAGGGATAAACCGGATGAACAAAAATTAGGGATTTCAATAGGTGTAGGGTCTATATATGGAACACATACAGGAAAACACATGATCTATTCATTCATAAATGAATGACGTGGCTTAATATTGGATGTCTTTGTCCTCTGTGGAAGTTATTCCTATATACCAGGCGCATGTTGTTCTGATTGGCCATAATGACGTCAGGCACCACTCCCTGTAATCATGGACTTGTTCAAGATGGATTTCGGTTTGCCTCGACTAGTAGACGAGAGTAGCCGAGTGAAGCCGGGGGAGGAGTTAAGAGGGCGGACACTGCCGATTTCACGAGAGCCTCTCGCCTAGTCTCACGGCCCGAACTCACTGCTCACGAACGAATTTCACGTGCGGCTCCCTCGTGAGATCGCGCGCCTGGTCAGGCACACTGGACCTACGACTTGAGCGTGCGGAAGCGCACCGAGGAAGGCATATTTACATTGGGACAGCTGTAAATGCCTAGTCTATATGCGAAGTCAGTCATTTTAGAATGATGATCAGTGTGACTGTACTCCTGAAAGAGCAGCGTGTAGCCCCAGCAGCAGCAAGAGCTTATTATTATTATTATTATTATTATTATTATTATTATTATTATTATTATTATTATTATTATTATTATTATTATTATTATTATTATTATTATGCAACATTGTGATTGATTGATTGATTGAAAACTTTATTAACAGATTGCAGAATGGGTACAATACAGTACAGCTCAATACACACAATTGTTAAGGGGATGCAGACCAGAGAAAGACTTTCGTCTTGTTTACACCAGGGTCCCCCATTTTCAATTCATCAGGAATAGTTATAGGTATAATAAACAAACATACAGACAAACATTCAAGGCGTTTATTTGCAGATACAGACACAGCTGGTTGAACAACATCTATATCTGTGGTAATAATGCAGATATTCAATTGTATTTCTGTGACAATGCGCGTGGCGCGCCGCCTCAAATAGGATCGAGGCGAAAAAATAGCTTGCCGCTCGCGAGCCACTCGGGAGGCGCGCTCCCGCTCGCGGCCAGTGTGCCTACTATCGTCCGTTAACATGGGAGCGGAAGTGAAGAGGCAGCCGCCCGTCCGTCCGTCCGTGTTCGTTCGTGAGCAGTGAGTTCGGGCCGTCACGCGGCAGATACGCTTTCACGTCACCACACACACATTACACACCTGTCCAGCTCATTATAATGCGATGGCCGTGTGCAAAATTAGATCAGATTCAAATGTACAGCACACCATATACTGCTACAGTGGAATATACTATTCATATACCATAATGTATACCATCTTGTTGCGCGCTCCTGGCCGCACGCACACACAACACACTGCTGTATGTATGTGTGTGTGTGTGTGTGTCTGACAGCTTGAAGTTTATCATGATGATATGATGATAAGTTGATAACGCATAACATAATAAAGTTTTCAATCAATCAAACGTCTCATAACTCCCTGGCTGTCACATGGCTGGTGACTGACAACTTTTCTGAGCCAATAGGCGCTTTGCGCGACCGTAGCAAGTCGCTTCCCAGCCGGGAGCAGCCGGCTGAGAGGTACTGTGGAGCCTCGCTCTGAATGCTGCGCGCGGCTCGCTCCCGCGGGAGTTCCGCGCCTCGCCTCGTCAGATTTTCAGAGCAAATCGGACAACATTCTAACCGTCATGCAACGCGCTTGGCGAGGCCGTAGTAAAACCTGCACAGATCTGCGTCCGCCTATAGACCACCGTAACACTTCCGGGATTCTGAAATCAGGGAGGAGATTGCGGGGGGTGCATATGAATGAATGTGGACGAGAGCCGTGATGGAAGTGGTTGCCGATACGGCTGTGGGGGTGCTAGAGACATGATCGAATAGACGTTTATGCGCCTCGCTCTCCTGAACACGGCGTGACCCATAACTAATCGATCAGAACTAAATCGGCAGAGAAAAAGCCCATTTTAAAGCACCTATTCCGCTTGGACATGCGCAGAGTGCCCATGGAGTCTGGACGACGCGAGATGACGCTCGAATGAATGTGGACTGTTCCATCAGAGGGGGGAGCTTCGATGGTCATGTAAGTGGCTACAGACCGCTGCACTTAAATATAAACATTAGTCTACCTGGAGACTCAATGAGGTAATTGAAGATGTCGCCATAAGACACGTCTGGCCATTTAGTGGGATCATTTTTTCATTATCCTGTTCGGCTGGCCACCGAAGCTCCCCCCTCTGATAGAACGGTCCACATTCATTCGAGCGTCATCTCGCGTCGTCCAGACTCCATGGGCACTCTGCGCATGTCCAAGCGGAATAGGTGCTTTAAAATGGGCTTTTTCTCTGCCGATTTAGTTCTGATCGATTAGTTATGGGTCACGCCGTGTTCAGGAGAGCGAGGCGCATAAACGTCTATTCGATCATGTCTCTAGCACCCCCACAGCCGTATCGGCAACCACTTCCATCACGGCTCTCGTCCACATCCATTCATTTGACCCCCCCGCAATCTCCTCCTTGATTTCAATGTAACGCGGAAGTGTAGTGGTCTATCCCATCTTGAACAAGCCTCATGTCTCCCTCCTGCTCCAGCCCCACAGAGGCCTTGTCTCACCAAATAGTTACAATAAGTTGGACACAGTGCAAATAAAGTTAAACGTAAACTTATGAGGTCAAAATGAACAAGAATACACTCATTAGTGCTAGTATGGTACCATCAAAGTGTATGCCATTAAATATAATATAATGGACAGAGGTTTGGTTTGGGTGTGTTACTGTAAATTCGTGTAAAAACCGATTCTATTCTTATGACATTTTTGTATTTCCTTCTTATTAAAATCAAATCCTACTCACCTTTAAATTGCTCTATTGTTCACACGACGGTGTAAACAGGCCCCTGGACAGTTTGGTGAAACTCTCTTTGTAAAGATTTCTGCTGCGTGTTCCTGCTGTTCAGCTTGTTCACTTTCATTTCTGCAAAGTGACGTCACTAAGCCCCGCCCTCCCCACAGTTGTTTGCCCAATGATTGGAGTATTCACAGAACCCGCCCCTAAAAGAACTTAAAGGTTCAGTTCAATGAAAAGCGTATTTTTCAACCTTGTTGCATATTTTAACAGAAGGTATGTTGATGTAAAATTACCCAAAATGTTAGACCTGCTGTTGTTGTGAAAATGATAACTAAAACCCTTTAATCTCTATCCCCCTGTGCAGTTTAAACAAGAGTTATATTATATATATATATGAATGAATATATATATATATGCTGTTTAAACAGTTAGAAGTTAAATGCAGTTTAAACAGTTAAATGGTGCTTTTTATATCGCGCTTTTATCTGAAGTGCTTTACAATTTTGCTCCTCACATTCTCCCATTCACGTCACACATGACGGAGGCAACCATGCAAGGTGCCAACCGGCAAATGGGCAGCAATTAGGGGTTAAGTGTCTTGCTCAAGGACACTTCGACACGCTGCCCGGGAGGAGCGGGAATCGAACCAGGAACCTTCCGACTACCAAATGACCGTTCTACCTCCTGAGCCACTGTCGCCCCATTTAGTAGTTATATATGTTTTTTCAACAGAGTTAAATATGCAACAGTTAAGTTTAGTCAATTATTTGGAATGAAGACCATGTACAATCAATCACAAATACAGTACATGGAATAAGCATGTAATGTGATTGATTGATTGGACATTTTCATTAACAGATTGCAGAATGGGTACAGTACAGTACAGTACGGCTCAATACACACAATTGTTAAGGGGATGCAGACCAGAGAAAGACTTTCGTCTTGTTTACATCAGGGTCCCCCATTTTCAATTCATAATGTAACGGTTTAGTCTGCATGCATGACATAAAAATGCTCTCTATTCAAGATATCATTGTGACTTAAAGACACCTGTAAACATGTATTGTGATGTATGTATTGTGATATATGTATTGTGATGTATGTACTGTGATGTTTGTATTGTGATGTAAAAAAGAAAAAAATATCTAACCCTGACTAACCTTACTGTCATGCACTTGTCCTAATAAACTAACCTACACTGTAACACGCAACACTTTGATAAACATTGTTACTCAGCTGATAGAGTTGTACCCTTCTTGCTGTCTTGTCGTACAGAACTTGTAAGTCGCTTTGGATAAAAGCTAAATGTCAGCTAAATGACTAAATGTAAATGTAAATGTGATGTATGTAGGCTAATCATTTGTGTTCAATAGTGGTCTGGTTCAAGCTCCCTTTGTCTTTTGTCACAAATTTGTTCTTAATTGACCTGCCTGGTTAAATGAAATAAAACAATAAACATTTCTCATGATGAGTCCGGACCGCTGGGTAATTTCATCTTTCCTTGTGACAATATTGTCACCCACTGTAACTGAGAAGCCGTCGCTCTTGCTGAGTTTGTTATTTGAACCGAAGAGAATGGACTCTGTTTTGCCCATGTGTAATGATAGTTTGTTATCAGCGAGCCATATGCAGATTTTGCCTAGTTCCGAGCTGAGGGTTTTTTCAACCTGTAACTTGTTCTTGTCAGAGACCAGCAGGGCTGAGTCGTCCGCAAACAGGAACAAGTTGCAGTCACAAGCTGACAACATGTCATTTGCATAAATTAGGAACAGTAGCGGTCCTAGTATGCTTCCTTGTGGAACACCACAGCTCACTGTGAGGGGGGGGATAGGGTACCGTTTACCTCCACCATCTGTTCTCTCCCCTCCAGGTAGGATTGCATCCAGCTCACTGATAGACTATCAAAACCAATTTTTTATAACTAACACAATTTTCTCCACTTCATTTTTCATTTCATATAGCCAACAATATTGTCCAAATTCCTATCCCTTCTAACCCTTCTACCGAAATGGTCATTTCATTGATTATTAAAGGTACTTATTTCTGTCCTTGCAGGATGGGAAGACCCCCATGGAGACCCTGTACTCCTGGCAGAGTGGAGCCAAGAGCCTCCTGTGTAACTTCAGCGAGGCCAAAAGTGTCAAGTAGAACACATTGGAATCCATTAGAACCAGGAATAGATATGAGGATCTGCTGGCACAGTGGTGTGTGTCTGCACTTCCCAGAGTCTGTGGTGAGGTGCAGGGTGCAAAAACACATGACATGAAAGATACAAATTAAAACCAAATCCCGGAGTTGGATAGATGCAACACACACATGCTACCATCTTTGACAAGGTGTTGTGTGCTGAAGTAGACATAGTGGGGAGAAAATGAAATCATAGGGAAGATATGGATTTTTACATGGTTTAAAAACTGTAGGCAGGAATAATGCATATTCCCTAAATTAGGTTATTTCTCAAGCACATGGCTGGTTTGTATTTAGCCGTCAACGTGTGTTATCCAATTATTTCAAACCATTATGAATACTATAGAACATCCTCCATCCAGGAGAGAAGCAAGGATTCAGCACAGAGAGCTCCAAGGGGAGGATCTGACGGCGTATTGATGTATAATGTGAATTAATTAAACTAATCCGATTGTCAATATTAATGTGACTAGCACTGATAGATTTATTGATCACCAAATGTTGCTGGACAATGTCTGGGTGGAAACTTCAGAGGTTCTTTTGTTTTCTGTTTTGAAATCAATGATTATTTATTTATGAATTATCAAGTGTGATCATTGCTTTGTTGGTTTATTGATTGGTTCATTACTACGGACAATGATTAATTGATGTGGTTTGTTTAACAAACAGGGTAACGAGAAGGATATAGTGAGATCAGACCTGGATCAATCATTAAATTAAACGATTTAATTTATTTGGATTGCTTGCTTTAGTCTGCCCAGAGCACATGCCTTGGTTTGCAACTTTGTGGCAATCCTAAAGTATTATTTCAATTAATCAATAGAAGTGATTGAATCAACCTCAAATATTAATGTGACCCAGGAAAGATTGTGGTAGTGACAGGTTTTTTAACTGAAGAGTATATGGTTCAGAAGAGTTTAACTAATTACTGGTTTCTCAGTACTCTAGTTAGGCTACAATCGTTAGAAACACACAGCACAGAAATGGAATATGAAAGGAGTTGAAAGTCACTGTTGGTTTAGAGAACGTTTTGAACAGAGGGTAATTGTTTAATTGGTTTTAAAATATGCCTCATGAACTGAGATTATTTTCTTGTAATTTTTTTATTTATTATTGTGAAATATATCTGTACATTTTGCTTTTTATTTAAGGTTTGAGCCAATAAAATCTGTTTTGAATTAAATTTTGTCTCTTGTTTTTCAAGGTATAGTAAGCCATGTGAAATCAGAACAGTTTACAGCATCTTGTAATTTAACAGTGTTAAAGCTGCTTTTTTTGGGTTATACTTTGGGGTACTTTGGGGTATTTTGGGGTCCTTTAGGGTATTTTCTGGTACTTTGTGGTGATTAGTAGGACCCGATTCATCTCACTTTTACTTTTGAAAAATGTTCTTTGTTGTTTTGTTGACACAAAATGTCAGTGCTACTTATAAACATCTAATTTGCCGCCGGATATCATTGGACAGGAAACACGCACTGAAACTAAACCATACAACTTTATTTTTACGTTTTAATATACAATTCTTAAAGTCACTTCGCATACAAACAGATAGTTATGATTTTAGGACATCAAGTTGTATGAAATACTTGCCAGTAGTCTAGTCAATGCAAAGCTATTCGCTTACTTAGCGAGTCTCTACATGATCAGAGTTCTGTCCGGGTTCTGAGTGAACCGGGAAGCTTTAGGCAGCAACCAGGAACTCAGGGTTTTTTAATCCACACCACGACATGCAGGCAAAGGGTTACCCATTTCCGACACAAAACAACAAGTAGTAATACACTGGCTTATTTCAAGAAACAAAATAGTGCCAAGTGATAGGAGAATGAGAAATACTGGAGGACGGTGGTTTTGTGTTGGAAACAAATTGGTAATCCTTATGCTGCATGTTGTGGTGTGGATTCAAACGTGTTGGTTTTGTGCTCCTGTCTGCGTTCTGGTTAACTTTGATCCCGTTGAGAATTCCGACCACGGCACTCGGGCAAGTAAGCTAATAGCTTTTCATCGACTACACTACTGGCAAGTATTTCATGCAACTTAACGTTCAGAAATCAAAACTATCATTCTAAACTACAGCATTGACCTGACCTTGAACATGTTTTGTACTTGCACCATGGACTGTGATCAGGCACGTGCACACATAGAGGCCAAGGGGTGCTTGAGCACCTGCCTTTTTGAGCCTCATTAAAAAAGTGCCCTTACATTTTTTTTTTCATTTTTTTTGTTACGCATATAGACTGCCCTTCCAACTGAAAAATGTCAGGATAAAATCAAAATATTAGGTAAAGAGAGAGAGATGCCCCATATTCCATTGCAGTTTGCACGGCCTCCTCAGCGTGCCTCTCCGCGGACCTATATATTTTATGCATAGCATGGGTGGTGATGATGATGATGATAGAAACCGCTGTGGCGCATACAGTTGAATGCTGGTATTACACTCACTGAGGGACACGAAGAAGTCAAGTCTGATGGGATTTGGGAATCTCAAATACAAATCGGGATTGGAATAAAAAAATGCATTTATATTAAACAATACAGAATATACAGCACTTCTTGGGGTCTGTAGGGTAAGCACTTATTCCCTCCCCCCTGAACATTTATGGAGATGTATGGGCCTTTTAAGTCAGTGATAAAAGTGTCTTTCAAGGATAAGTGAGCTCCTGCACTGATTATTATAGTTCAATATTCAATATTTGATCACCAAAACCCCCCAAAAAGCATAAAAAGGGGGCCCCCCGCGCGCTCTCGGTTAATATATACACACAAGTGTAGTGCCCTTTTCAGCCTTTGAGCACCTGCCCCTCTAAAGTCCTGTGCACGTCCCTGACTGTGATGCATCATGGTCACAGTCTGCCTTGGCGTGTGGCGTCACCCCTGTTGGTGTTAATGCTTGAGGTGACTGTGGGGTTTTCACACTAAACACATCCCAACGTCTCCGGGACGCGTCTATATTAATCCCAGCCGAAGAGTGCAAGAGCGCTTCCGCATTCTTCGCCATACGCCAGTACGGTAATGCGCATTTCCTTTTCCTTCGCCCAGGTGCTCGCCGCGTATGCGCATGAGGTCGCCGCTTGCGGTTCAGACCCCCATTTATTTTTTACGTTTATCATCTCTCGCTATAAACGTGCATTCTTTCGCTGGTTAATTGTGTGTATTGAGCCGTACTGTATTGTACCCATTCTGCAATCTGTTAATAACATTTTCATTCAATCAATTTCATTCAATCAATTTTATGAATGCCCGAATAACGTTACTTATGGCGTTGCGAGTGAATCGCGTCGCGATAATATACATGTATTCCATAATATGTAAAGTACAGTTGACAGCTGCGTTGTGTTAACGTTACAATGTACAGGGAAATAACATTATGTGGTCCTCGTTTGGATAATATGTAAAGTACAGTTGACAGCTGCGTTGTGTTAACGTTGCAATGTACAGGGAAATGCTGCGTTGTGTTAACGTTGCAATGTACTACATGCATTCCATTTCGGCGTCGTTGTGTTAATCGGCGTCTGAGCGGCGTAAAAGAAAATGCACATTTGGAGGGCGTTACCGGGGCCAATCAGGGCAAAATGCGGAAGCGCTCTTGCACTCTTCGGCTGGGATTAATATAGACGCCTCCGGGACCAGTCCTCTGTTGAGCAGCAGAGACGCCACGCCCACGTGGGAGACCAGCAAGATGGGAGCTGTCGCAGAAACCATGCAGACGGTCCTGGCGGGAGACCACTGTATACATAAACACCATCCAACAAGGTGTATCCTAGGAAGTGGAGGATGGCGCCGGTAAACATGGCAACAGCCTCAATGGCACCCCAACTAGACAGCCCATAATAGCATCATAACCAGACCAGCTGAGGGAACACCATGAGGCTTTTGTCCACGACAGTGAATGATGCACCAGCTGCACCCACTAGCACCACAGTCATACGCATCGACCACTGCATCTCCCTCTCTGACGCCTGGAGGGACAGAGAGGAACATGTCAAGGATGATACCTTACTGTGAGACCTCTGGAAATACCACGAATTTCTGGTAGTAAATATAGGGTAACGATTTCAAGTGACTTTTATTCATTATTTTGATAACCATTAGGTTACAGTATCTCATTGTTTTAATTTTAGATTACTATGTGATTGTTATTTCTATTTCTCTGTGTGTGTGTGTGTGTGTGTGTGTGCGTGCGTGCGTGCGTGCGTGCGTGCGTGCGTGCGTGCGTGCGTGCGTGTGTGCGTGTGTGTGTGCGCGTGCGTGCGTGCGTGTGCGTGCGTGCGTGTGTGTGTGTGGAGAAAGTGTGGCTCTGGTGCAAGGATCTACCAGTCAAGGTAGAGTCGAAGAAACTCTACGTTGGTCCTTATGAGGTGGAATCGGTTATTAACCCCTGTGCCGTCCGTCTCAAACTGCCTGCGGCTCTCCTCTCCGTGTTCACCCCACTTTCCATGTGTCTCAGCTAAAACCTGTCCAGGCCAGTCCTCTGTCTCCTCTCTGGTGGATGATCACTCGGCCTACACTGTCCGACAGGTCTTGGATGTTCGTTGCCGGGGCTTCCAATACCTGGTGGACTGGGAGGGTTATGGGCCGGAGGAGCACAGTTGGACCCCTCAACACTTCATTCTGGACCCGGCCGTCTGTCATCACAGATTTCCGACGCCTGCATCAGGACTGGTTTCGTCGTTCGCCATGCAGGTGACGCTCATAGAGGGGGGGGGGGGGGGGGTACTGTCATGTCCTACTGCCATTTCTGTGTGAGTGTTGGTATGAGTGATTGCAGGATTGGAACCTGGTGTGGAGGCAGGCCCCGAGGCATCCACAGCTGCTGGAGATCGACAATCACCTGGCTACTACTGCAAGATGACGCCAGATTGTATTCTCAGCTAACCTATCCTCTACCTGGCTCCCCTCCCTGCGCTCGTTCGGGATCCTGTGTATGACCATCGCTCAGGTGACTACCCTTCTCCTGGATTATCCCATGCACCGTCTGAATACATGACCTTGTCTATGACCTCTCGCTTGACTACAAAATACTGTGTATTTTATATTAAACACACTTGGAACACGTTCAGTTGTCTGCTCATCTCGCTGCGCTAGAGTCTCACAGTAAAACCTTAACAGTTTTGCTCATCATAATAGCCTGCTGCTAAATAAATAAAGTGGGCTTTCAGAATATTTCGATTTTATCATCAAATTCAGATGATAAATAAAACGCTTGTAGATTCATAATGACAAGCTGAACGGAGCAACTTAACTTAACTGGGCAGTTTCTCCCCTCCTCCATTTTCAATTCATAAAAATTTAAATCTAGGGTTTGTGAAATAATATTTCATGCTGCTCCCCTACATTTTCAAAAGCCTAGAGAAAGGTTGTCTTCACTTCATCATCATAAATTATGAATGTCAAATTGCTTGGTGGATGTCTCGGGGTGATGGCCAAGTGACTGTTCTACCCCCATATTTGTTGTGAGCCCCATTGAGGTCAAGGATCCGCTTCATACCATCTTCTGTCCGACCTGCGTCTAGTTTTTTACCAACGGATTTCCAGTTCTGCGTTCGCGTTCTGCGATCTGATTGGCCACTGACGTTTCTGGTGCGATCTGATTGGCCACTGACGTTTCTGGTCATGTGACATGTGCGCCCAATTGCGTGACGCGCCCATTTCCGCCTCTAACAGCCTGCAAACTACCTAACGCCTAGTTTATCACTGGTTAAGCTTAGGCGACTCTTTCGAAGTTGGTTAAGGTTAGAGTTTGGAATCGGTGTTCTATCGCCCTGCTCTAAGACAAACTCTAACCTTAACCAACTTCGAAAGAGTGCCTAAGCTTAACCAGTGATAGAAACAGGCGTCACACGATTGGCGCGACCAGAAACGTCAGTGGCCAATCAGATCGCAGAACGCGAACGAGGAACTGGAAATCCGTTGGTAAAAGTAATCAGGCGTCCGACCTACAACGTCTAAATCATGCCTGTAGTAGTACTTCTATTCTATTCACATATATGCTTACTACATGTATCTATTGCTCCTATGTCCGCCCACCACAAACACGCAAACTGTCTAACGCTTGTCCCCGTCTCCCTGTCTCTCTGTGAGTGGATGTCTCGTGGTGATGGCCAAGGTAGTGGGTGTCTTGTGGTGATAAGATGGTGCGATCCTCCCTACATCGCCCCCATACTTCAAATGGATCCGAATGGAATACATACTTGTGTGCAAACGGAATATGACTCTGATCTTTTGAGCTCCGAGCCTTGACATTTAGCCTTTATCCTATTTTCATACTAGCGCTCGTTTCCCTATGCTTTTTCTTTTGTTGTTGTTCTTAGCTCTATTCTATTTAAATATTTAAAGAATTGTCTTATGTACCCCAGTTACTATTGCAATTAACATATTTGTGTTTTATGGTACATACATGTACCAACTATTTGCCTGTTTTATTCTCCACCCATCGATCATCCATAGCAACACTACTATCACCGACATCCAAGAATCGGGATCACGGCCCTTATAAGGTTTTTAGTGAGTTTTTCCTTACCTTCGCTGGGGTATGTCTGGGAGTGTTGCATTTATTTATTTTACATTTATTTTGGCCCATGGGGACATTAACTTGTGACTTCGGGCTTTACAAACACATTGTATTTGATTTGTCTTCTCCATCTATACGAATATCAAAATAATTATTTTGTATACCATATCTCATTGTACCTTGTACATGAGCATGTTCTGTGAAATACATTCACCAATAACACCCTGTGGTGGTAATAAACTTGACCAACTCATAGTCCCTTGTATAGCTACATACAGTTTATATATATATATATATATATATATATATATATTCACAAATTACTCAATGTAGTGTAAAATGTAATTTTGACTGGACTAGACTAATGCAAAAGCTATTTCAATACTACATCGACTTCACTGAATCTTAAACAAACCCCAAGTGCAAAGCAAAATAACATCACATTCAAACACCTTCAAGTTTACCCTTCAGGATTTGAGTATTTATCTATTATCTCATGCACATAGACATTGTGTATAAGGAACTGGCGCATGCCCTCACTGCTAATTTACAAGGTCACCATAGTTCCTACCTATTAATGTGTGTAATGCAGGGTCACCTTTTAAAATAGTCAACTCATGAGGAATGTGCAGGTCAGAGAGAGCATGGATGATGACAGTGAGGATTAGCTAATGGTCTATTTTTTAACAAACAAAAAAAGCATACTTATTTATGTATTTATTCACCCATTCATTCATCCATTATTTAATGAATTCATTAATTAATCTATGTATTTATGCATTTAGCTCCTTTGTGTTTTTGGCTGTTAAAACATTGCACATTCTGGTCATTGGTCCTCATTCTCAAACATGTTCATAATTACCTTTGTAAATATCTTTGTGTCGTACTAACAAATTTACAAAAATCCTCCTCCGGATTCCTGAACGTGTGAAACGGTCTCCGGAAGTGGCCAACATTTTCGCAGCTGGGTTCCCATGAATGAAAAATAGAAGCCTACTTTGCTGGAACGATTCACTTCCCACGTATACAGTACGTGCGTGTGGTGTGTGTGTGTGTATCTGTGTCTGTGTGTGTGTGTGTGTGTGTGTGTGTGTGTGTGTGTGTGTGTGTGTGTGTGTGTGTGTGTGTGTGTGTGTGTGTGTGTGTGTGTGTGTGTGTGTGTGTGTGTGTGCTCATGCGCTGAGGCTGCCTCACTAAGCCGTTTCTCCGCGCATTTATTTAGTTCTAGCAATAGGAATAAATCAAACCAACAATAAATAATATCATAGAGAAGAATATATTCCACTATACAGTAACTATATCCGCAGCGATCGGTTGAGTTCTTATTTATTTAGTTTGCAGTGTGTGTGTGTGTGTAATGCTCACAATGCCTCATTGAGTCAGGACTATAAATGCAAAACGTAATTGTTAATGATACAAATATTGTCGTATTTATTATCATTATAATTATTTAATTCCACGGATGTCTGTAGTATCGGCAATCCCCAATCTGGAGGCGCCGACAGGGACCATCAAGCATCACGTGGTTTTGATAGTCGTACAGTAACTAACGCTACCGATAATAGACAGGGTACATTTTCAGAAAATCATAACCCTGAAGGCATTTCGTGTTTATTTTTGGTACACAACATTTCTAGGGGTATTAAGGGGTGCTGAATCCAAATCTGCTGTATACCAAGCTCAAAAATGTCAAATAAGGCCTCAAAATTGAGAAATCCAACATGGCCGCCAACGCCAGGCTGAAATCTATTTAAGTGCATATCTTTTTTACTAAACAAGGTAGAAACATGAATGAAATGTGTTTTTATATGTTTGCATACATGGGGAATTTAAAATCATATCCTGATTTTAGATCAGTTGTGAAAATGTTGCTTGAAACTCATATTTATAGCAGAAACTGTGGTTGTTATTGATGCATAACTCATCAACCAAATAAGAAAGAAAAGCAGGATGATCCCAGGCCATGGATTTATTCATCAAACTCTTTTCTCTTGAATTTTTTTAATCAACATGCCATTTATGCAAATTAGATAGTCCTTAATATGCGTACAGTAGCTTAGGTACAGTAATTTATTGTCAGTCATCAATCGTATTCAGGCAGGTGTCGCAGGTGTCTTGCAGTTGCATGATTCATCCAATGCCACTTTTCCTGAATAGAATAGAATAGATTATAATATAATATAATAAAATAAAAATATTATTTTACCATATCAATATAAGTGAATGTTCAAGTTTCTTTATTAGTTGTCATACAGAATACTTTGCATAAAATATTTCTTTCTGTGTTGCTCCTGAGAGTGTGCTAGATAATAACAAGATAGTATAAAATAAGTATAATAAGTATAAAATAGAAAGTCAAGTACGTAAACAAGTGTAAACAACAAAATTGTTCAGTGTATCTATATATACAGTACAGCTGGTACAAGAATGGTGAAGTATAGCTTAGCTTGTGGTGCCACCTTGTAGTGGTGAGGTGCAATAAGGAATGAGAATGATGTGCAATTTCCTTACCAATAATATAAATATAAAGTGTAAAGTGTGTCTAAAGTGGTAAAGTGGGTGCTACAGTGTGTTGTTTATTTAAGTGAGTGTATGTGCACTGTGGGTGTGTTGATGGTTTGCTTATTGTTCATTGTTCATTCATTGAGCATCCTGATGGTCTGGGGATAGAAGCTCCTTCTGAGTCTCTCTGTGCTTGCCATGAGACTCCGGTATCGCTTGCCTGACCGCAGCAGTTCAAAGAGGCAGTTGTTTGAGTGGCTGGAGTCTTTGATTATTCTCTTAGCCTTGCCCATGCACCGCTTGTTGTAAATGTCTTGGAGAGTGGGAAGCCCACCTTCAATTGTGCGTTCGGCTGAACGGGCCACTCTCTGTAGTCTGCTGCGGTCTTGTGCAGTGCCCAAGTTCCCAAACCAGGAGGTGATATTGCCAGTTAGGATGCTTTCTATTGTGCATGAGTGGAAGTTCTTGAGGATCTTCTGACTCACGTTGAACTTCCTTAAGCACCTAAGGAAGTAGAGGCGTTGTCGTGCCTTCTTGATAACACTGTCAATGTGTGTGGTCCATGTCAAGTCCTCAGATATGTGGACTCCAAGGTACTTAAAACTGTTCACTCTCTCAACCGGTGCCCCGTCGATGCTGAGGGGGCTGTAGTCCCTGACCCCGACCTCCTAAAGTCCACAATCATCTCCTTTGTTTTGCTGACGTTCAGGGAGAGGCTGTTCTCTTGACACCATCCCGCTAGAACCTTAACCTCTTCCAGGTAGGCCCTCTCGTCGTTTGCAGAGATCAGGCCCACCACTACTGTGTCATCAGCAAATTTTATGATTGTGTTGTTGTTCCGCTGTGCCACACAGTCATGTGTGTACAGGGAGTGGAGGAGGGGACTCAGTCAGGACACAGCCCTGGGGGGCCCCTATGTTGAGAGTGATGGATGAGGAGGTGCAGTTGCCTGCTCTCACCACCTGGGGTCTGCCCGTCAGGAAGTCCAAAACCCACTGGCAGAGGTCATAGTTCAAGCCCGGGTCCCTGAGCTTGGCTATGAGTTTGGAGGGGACTATGGTATTGAATGCTGAGCTGTAGTCGATGAATAGCATTCTCACATAGTTCCCCTGCCTCTTGTCCAGGTGGCTTATAGCTTATCCGCAACAGTAAGTTACTTCCGGGGTAGGCCTGATTGGCCCCGACAGGCACGTGACGCGCAACTTTCTCTGCCGCGGAGCGTAGCGGCAGAGCGGAGCTCATTATATGCCAGTAACCGCCCCCTAATTCAGTATCCAGAAATAGCTCAATTGGCAAGACTGCATGGCTGTGGATCCTACGGCTCGTTGCTGGCGAGTTCGATTCCCTTCAATTTATTATTTTTTTTTTTTTTAACGTGCATTCGCATTCTTTCGCCGTTTCATTTCGCCGGTTAAGTTTAGGCATTGT